>NC_057721.1:81739033-81748196 GCF_004010195.1 Chiloscyllium plagiosum
GAGTAAACCGGTTGATGTGGTGTATATGGATTTCAGCAAGGTGTTCGATAAGGTTCCCCATAGTAGACTATTATACAAAATGCTGAGGAATGGGATTGTGGGAGATATAGCAGTTTGGATCAGTAATTGGCTTGCTGAAAGAAAACAGAGGGTGGTGGTTGATGGAACATATTCATCTTGGTGTCCAGTTACTAGCAGCATACCGCAAGGGTCGGTGTTGGGTCCAATGCTGTTCGTCATTTTTATTAAATGACCTGGATGAGGGCTTAGGAGGGTGGATTAGTAAATTTGTGGATGACACTAAGGTTGGTGGAGTTGTGGATAGTGACGAAGGATGTAGTAGGTTACAGAGAGACATAGATAGGATGCAGAGCTGGGCTGAGAGGTGGCAAATGGAGTTTAATGTGGACAAGTGTGAGGTGATACACTTTGGACGGAGTAATCGGAATGCAAAGTACTGGGCTAATGGTAAGATTCTTGGGAGTGTAGATGAGCAGAGAGATCTCTGTGTCCAGGTACACAGATCCTTGAAAGTTGCCACCCAGGTTGACAGGGTTGGTAAGAAGGTACACAGTGTTTTAGCTTTTATTAATAGAGGGATTGAGTTCCGGAACCATGAGGTTATGCTGCAGCTGTACAAAACTCTGGTACACTTGGGAGTATTGTGTACAGATCTGGTCACCGCATTATAAGAAGGATGTGGAAGCTTTGGAAAGGGTGCAGAGGAGATTTACTAGGATGTTGCCTGGTATGGAGGGAAGGTCTTACGAGGAAGGGCTGAGGGCCTTGAGGCTGCTCTCGTTAGAGAGAAGAAGGTTGAGAGGTGACTTAATAGAGACATTAGATAGGGTGGACAGGGAGAGCCTTTTTCCAAGTATGGGGACAGCAAACACAAGGGGACACAAGTTTAAAGTGAGGGGAGATAGGTATAAGACAGATGTCAGAGGTAGTTTCTTTACTGAGAGAGCAGTAAGGGTATGGAATGCTTTGCCTGCAACGGTAGTAGATTTGCCAAGTTTAGGTGCATTTAAGTCGTCATTGGACAGGCAAATGGACGTACATGGAATAGTGTAGGTGGGATGGGCTTCAGATTAGTATGACAGGGCGCGCAACATCGAGGGCCAAAGGGCCTGTACTGCGCTGTAATGTTCTATGTATAAAAGTAGGGCAGTGTTGCTACAACTGTACAAGGCAGTAGTGTGACCACATCTGGAGTATTTTGTACAGTTTTGGTCCCCGTGCTTAAGGAGGGATGTAGTTGATTGAAGGCAGTTCAGAGGAGGTTCACTGGTTTGATTCCAGAGAGGAAGGTCTGTCTTATGAAGAGAGATTGAGCAATTTAGGCCTTTACTCCCTGGAGTAAAGAATGAGAGGAGATTGAATTGAGGGATTTAAGATGCTAAAGGGGATTGATAATGTAGACACAGAGAGGTTGTTTCCTCATGCAGGGCAGTCTAGAATGAGAGGTCGTGGCTTTAGGATAAAGCACTGAACGCACAGCCAGTAGGGAGGCACAAGATCACAACTGGAAGATCAGAGACAGATGTAAGGTTGTCGTGGCCAGAGAAGGTTACAGAAATGGAAAGAGGAACATAGAAATAAGGATATGAATTTGAAATGAAAGTGTCTGGAAGCCAGCACTGTCCCCTGTAGTAATTCACTGGATGTGAAATGCTTTGATGTGCCTCTGAGGTGTGATGAGGTGATCAAATCAATTGATGCCTTTCTCTCTTTCACAGATAATTTCCAACCCGCTGAGTTAATGAACCACTTTCCTTATCCAGCTGCTTTCAACTAGACTGAAGAAGGTTGAGCTGTGCTGTATCGCTCCATTTAACACTAGCTTGGTGAGACCCAACGGAAATGTCAGTTGAAATTTGAAAGGGTTCAGGGAGAGGCTGAACAGGCTGGGGCTGTTTTCCCCGGAGCGTCAGAGGCTGAGGGGTGATCTTATAGAGGTTTACAAAATCATGAGGGGCTTGGATAGAGTAAATAGACAAGGTCTTTTCCCTGGGGTGGAGGAGTCCAGAACTCGAGGCTGCAGTTTTAGGGTGAGAGGGGAAAGATATAAAAGAGACCTAAGGGGCAACATTTTTACACAGAGGATGGTGCGTGTATGGAATGAGCTGCCAGAGGATGTGGTGGAGGCTTGTACAAATGCAACATTTAAAAGGCATCTGGATGGGTATATATATAGGAAGGGTTTAGAGGGATATGGGCCGGGTGCTGACAAATGGGACTAGATTAATTTAGGATAGCTGGTCAGCATGGACGAGTTGGGCTGAAGGGTCTATTTCTATTCTGTACAGCTCTGTGACTCTGTCACTATTCAGCACAGTACAGAAAGCAGCCATGCAACTTCATGTGTGTGACACCTTGCTTCAAATACAAAACCCACTACCCTAGTCTTATCCAGTCAACCAGCCTCCAGCCCCAAAAATAATCCCACTGCCCCAGTCTGTATCAATGCCCTAAGTCAATTCATAATTTGATTTACTTTTTGAAAATTGTGTAGTGCAATGGTGACTCACTCACCTCTTAGGAGAAAATGACGACTACAGATGCTGGAGATCAGAGTCGAAAGGTGTGGTGCTGGAAAAGCACAGCAGGTCAGGCAGCATCCGAGGAGCAGGAGAGTCGATGTTTCAGGAATAAGCCCTTCATCATTCCTGAGGCTGCCTGAACTGCTGTGATTTTCCAGATCCACATTTTTTTGACCCTCATCCCAATTGATTCAGTTTAGGTTTGACTGCACACTGCAACACTATTGGCTTCTCCACCCCCCCTCCCCCCCCACTCCCCCACCCACCCCCGGCCAAACACCTCACCCTAAACACTGGCCATCAACTCTAACTCACTGATATTCACTGGCTAGCCACTCACAGATTAGTGTCCACAGATTCCACCCAAAGCCAATCACCCCATCCACTGAGCCATGGTCAATTTACTAATTTTTGGCCCCACCCTGATGACAGGCTCTAGCCACTGTCCATCTGCTCACCAGTTGCACTCGTCCCCAGATTCACTGAATCTGTTGAGCCAGTCATTCACTGATTTGGACCCAAGATTTTAACTGCTCAGTACTCCCTGAACACCGTCAGGAGACCACTGCATTCCCCATTAGCACATTCTCTCCCTAGTGTCCAGATCACTCTTTCTCCACCATCACTTCCTCCTTCCACCTTGCCCCCATCAGTTCCAGCATCTTTCTGTCTGTCTGCTTCTCTCCTCCCTTCCTTCTTTCTTTGTACTCTTATTTCTGCAGCCTCCCTCCCTCCGTCAGATATTTTTTCTCCTTTGTCTCCTGAACCAGGCAAACCTCTCGGGGTCTCAGTAGCCTCCCCTAGGTTGGCTCCAGAATCCATTCTCTCAACCCCCCCCCACTCCCCGCCAACCACCCTCCCCTTCCCCATCCCCTCATGAAATTCCCAGGCAAAGAGCAACATCACAACTCACTCGGTCCAACAGTGACTGATAGGCAATCACAAAAATAACTGTTCACGCATAATAAATCCAACGAGATATTAGACTTGATATCAATAAGCAGAATGATGAATATTCCCCATCAATACTAATAAATGGCCACTAATACTGAGCAGTGAATGGTACAAATCCCATCGCCTCCTCTTAATGCTCTTGCTCCCTGTACTGTGATTAATTATGCTTCATAAACTCATCCACTATCCCAAATATGAAAATTAATTGTTAAGGAATGTAGAAAAATTGGAAAATCTGGTGCAACAGAAAGTATCCATAATTAACAGGGTTGGCTGGATGTTGGACTGAAAGGTAGAGACACATGATATGCTGCTTAATAAACAGTGCAGCCTCTACTCAGCTGGGGAATGAATTAGACTCTGCAGGGCAATGCTCTGAGCATGAGAATTTCTCAATCCCTTGCAGAATTCATGTTGGAGTGAGCCTCTGTATATTTCTTCTGCTCAGTGATATCTCTGCATGCCAGCTTTCTGCAGTAACGCTGGTAAGTTCGACATCCCTCACCACCTACAGCAACTGGGCAATGTGACTAGAGAAGGCACAAGTGGCATACACTCACACAGCCAGACAGAGAGACAGACGGTCATCTGAAGTCTCTCTCTCTCTCTAACACACACACACACACACACACACAGCCAGACAGTGAGAGACAGACGGACAACTGCAGTCTCTCTCTCTCTCTCTCTCACACACACACCCACCCACCCACACACACATAGACAAGTGCAGTCTCACACACATATGAAGTCACACTGATACACAGTGTCTCTCTCTCACACACACACACACAGTACACTACAGAACCAGACACACAGAGAGGCACAACACACACACACAGAAAATTGCACAGAGGGAGACACAGACATAGAAACACATCAAGACACACAGAGGACAGTAGAGGTCAGACTGAGAAAGACACACACAGACAAACTCAGTGACAGGCACAAAGACAGACAGCCACCGTTTCCCACGCGCTGAGGCAGACAGAGTGACTCACACACACACAGGCAGCCAGACCCATGTGGACAGACAGATACTGACACACACTGACTCCCCCAACACAATCACCTCCCAGTCTCTCTCCAGCTGAACCTCTTGTTAAACTGCCCTCCCTAACCCACTGCTCTGTATTCATTTCCTCTGTTAATTCTGACACAATAATCACTGGCAATGTGATCAAACATCAACTTTACCCGAGAGTCCGCAACAGGGGATTTTTAAATAAAAATTCCAAAGCACTGTGGAAATGAGACAAGTCAAGCAGCAGCATCTCTGCGTTCCTCCCACATTTCCCCAAATCCCTGACCAGTTTTCCAGGGAACTCTGAGCTGCAGAGTAAGCCGGATCCTGTATCAGCTCAGACTGGGGCAGGATCGGACGTATTCCCAACAGGATTCGTTTATAAATTATGCAGCACACACACAAATCCTTTCAGTTTAACAAACGGAGTCCACTACTGACTGGTTTTGCAGCGACAGAGATGGCTCAATCCCCTTCTGTATCTAAAGCAACACTCATTCAGGAACTCGGGAGTCAATGAAACTGTTGCCCAGAAATGTGCACTCCAACAGCACTCTACCTGGGAGGGCACATTGTGCCATTTTGAAGGTGCTGCTGAGCATTCTGGCCACACTCAGATACATCTTCCACAGCCATAAAACAAAATAGAGAGAGAGAGAGTCAGAGCCGGAGCCGTGTGGCCAGTTTGCAAGGCTCTGTGTTCCTGTGGGTAACTCAGGCACCCCTGCCCAGGGTGCAGTGTCCAGATGTTCAGAATCTGGTTTAACAGTGGCTCTGAGATGGGCGAGGGCTCTGTCATTGTCAGGGAGTAGAGACACCTGTAAATATTAAACCAGTTACCCCTGGAGCTGCGGAATGCACTGCTCACACAGAAAGCCTTCTTTAACAAAAAAAAACACTTTTTAACAAAAAAAATGCAGTTTTAAAAAATTTCTTCCAAATGCAGCCTTTTAAAAAATACAGTCCTCGTTTTAAAAACACCTTTCAAATGTACAGCCTTTTTAAACGACACTTTTTTTTAAAAAAATGCAGTGTCTCTTTAAAAATACTTTTTTTAAAAAGTGGTTTCATGAAAAAAAATCAGCAGTTTCATTAAAAAATACAGTCTCTTTCTAAAAGAAATATTTTCTTTAAAAACCACACACACACTGACTGATATATTCCCACAAAATAATTGCAAGTAGCCACTCACCGAATAGGCGCTAGTTCAGATCACTATAATCTGGCCCATTGCAGTCAGTGAGGAGATCTGAGCTGAGGAGAGTGTGTAACTTTTCCCCAGCATAATGGAGCTCAGGAGGCAGGCATCAGACTCTCGCTGAGGGAGCGAGCAGTGAGCTCAGGAGGAGATGCGGTGGAGCCCTGAGACAGTGAGCTGGTGCTGTGCCTCTCGGATCTCCCATTGCAATGCAGCAGTACAGCGCACAGAAAGCACCCACTCTGGCTCAGCCTTTGTCGAGATTGCGCACAGCAACTCAAGAGTGTCTACAGGGTCCTAAAGAGTCACCCCGCCCCAGCTCAACTAGAACTGCATCAGCTATTGGACTGGAAACAGACCCCTCCTCTCTCACAGGTGACTCCTCCAGGCACAAGCTGAGAGTATTCCTGTCTGGTTTCTTTATTTTAACCCCCACACTACCACCTAAGTGCGGTAGTGCTTATTTTTTCCCCCCAGCACCCATGGTGTGTGTGTGCAGGTGTGAGACACAGTGGAAGACACAAAGTGCACCAATCTTTATTCAATTTCCACCACCAGGAAGATAGGAAAACACCCGGGTGGCCAGTGACAAACACTGCCCTTCACATCAAAGGGCAGTGCTGTGTGATGTCTGGTTTCTTTATTCACTGGTGGGGTGTGAGCACCGTCAGCTGGCCCAACATTTCTTGCCCACCCCTAGTCGCCCACAGGAAATGACAACGGCAGAAGCAGCCCTGTCAGACCCTGCAGTGTTCTCCTCACTAACACCTGGGGGCTAGTGCCAACATTGGGAGAGCTGTCTCACAGACTAACCAAGCAACAGTCTGACACAGTCATACCCTACAGCCAATGTCCCAGACCCCACCATCACCATCCCTGAGTCATCGGCAGGACAGACCTGGCAGAGGGGGGTGGCACAGTGGGGCATAGTCAGAAGGGAGTTGCATAGGGAGTCCTCACTCCAGACCCCATGAAGTCTCATGGCTTCGGGTTAAACATGGGCAAGGGTGGTAGGGGCATAGAATGTACTCTGGAATGGGGGGGGGATCAATGCCCATGACTGAGAGTGGCTTGGCAGCAGCACTACTGATCAAGCTGGTCGGGTCCTAAACGATATCACTGCTAGACTGGGTCTGTGGCAGGAGGTGAGGGAAAAACATCCCTGACCTCATCCTTACTAATCTGCTGGCTGCAGATGTATCTGTCCATGACAGTATCAGTAAGAGTAAAAACAATGACTGCAGATGCTGGAAACCAGATTCTGGAATGGTGGTGCTGGAAAAGCACAGCAGTTCAGGCAGCATCCGAGGAGCAGGAAAATCGACGTTTCGGGCAAAAGCCCTTCATCAGGAATACAGGGATGAAGGGCATTTGCCCAAAATGTCGATTTTCCTGCTCCTCGGATGCTGCCTGACTCGCTGTGCATTTCCGGCACCACTCTAATCCAGACTCTGATCTCCAGCATCTGCAGTCCTCGCTTTTACCAATGGATCAGAGCTAAGGTCTCAACACATCCAAACATGAATGGTGAAACAACTCCCTGGAGGAGGAGGCCCCACAGCTATCCCCATCCTCAATGACGGACCAGCCCAACACATCAGTGGAAAAAGTTAAGGCTGAAGTATTTGCAGAAATGATCTAGCTCAGTCTCTTTCAGTGGTCCCCAGCATTACTGATACTAGTCTTCAGCCAATTTGATTCACTCCACATGAGATCAAGAACTGGTTGGAGAATGCGATACTGCAAAGGTTATAGACCCTGACGACGTTCCAACAATAGTACTGAAGATATGTGCTCCAGAGTGCACTGCTCTCCAAGCCAACCTGTTTGAGAACAGTTCCAACACCCAAAAAGTATGGGGATGGGAGATATTCAATGAATTTTTTGTGTCAGTTTTTACTGTGGAGAAAGAAATGCAGGTGAGAGAAGGCAGGGAAATAAATATTGATATTTTGAAAACAGTTCACTTGACAGAAGAGAAAATGCTGGAGGTCTTAGAAAACATAAATCCTCAGGACCAGATCAAATGCCTCCCAGGACATTGTGGGAAGCTCGGGTGGAAATTGTAGGGCAGCGGACAGAAATATTGGTCTATAACCACGGGTGAGGTGCCTGATGACTGCAGCGGGGGGGCGAGTGTTGAGCCTTTGTTTAAGAAAGTCTGTAAGGAGAAGCCTGGGAACTGTGGACCGGTGAGTCTGACATTGATGGTGGGGTTTCTGAAGGATAGGATTTGCATGCATTTGGAGAGGCAAAGATTGAGCACAGCTGGTCAGCATGGTTTTGTGTGAGGGAAACCTCCTCTCACAAATTTGACTGAGAGTTTTGAGGAAGTAACCAAAAGGATTAATGAGGACAGAGCAATAGACAGTGTGTATTTAGAATTTCGTAAAGTCTTTGACAAGGTTCTGCGAGATAGATAATTAGTAAAGTTAGATCACATGGGAATCAGGGAGAGCTTGCCAATTGGATGGAAAATTGGCTTGTTGGTAGGAGCCAGGAGACGGTGGTGAATGGTTGTTTTTTCAGATTGGAGGCCTGGGACCAGCAGTGTTCCACAGGGATCAGTGCTGGGACCTCTTTTTTCATTTAAATATATGATTTGGATGAGAATATAGATGGCATGGTTAGTATGTTTGCGGATGACACCCAAAATTGGTGACATAGTGGACAGTGAGGAAGGTTATCTAAGATTACAAAGAGATCTTGATCAATTGGGTCAATGGGCTGAGGAGTGGTACATGGAGTTTAATTTGGGTAAGTGTGAGGTATTGCATTTTGCGAAAACAAACAAAGGGAGGACTTATACAGTTAATGGTACGGCCAATTATTGCGATGTCAATCTACTCTTGATCATCAGTAAAGTCATGGAAGGTGTCAGTAACAGAGCTATCAAGCAGCACCTGCTCAGCAATAACCTGCTCAGTGACGCCCAGATTGGGTTCCACCAGGGCCATTCAGCTCCTGACCTCATTACAGCTACCTAGACTACACCTCCTCCTACCCTGCCCCCTGTAAAAACACCATCCCATATTCCCAATTCCTTCGTCTCCGCCGCATCTGCTCCCAGGAGGACCAGTTCCAATATCGAACATCCCAGATGGCCTCCTTCTTCAAAGACCACAATTTCACCCCAGACGTGGTCGACGATGCTCTCCACCGCATCTCTTCCACTTCCCGCTCCTCCACCCTTGAGCCCCGCCCCTCCAATCGCCACCAGGACAGAACCCCACTGGTCCTTACCTACCAACCCACCAACCTCCATATACATCGTATCATCCGTCGTCATTTCCACCACCTCCAAACGGACCCCACCACCAGGGATATATTTCCCTCCCCTCCCCTGTCAGCGTTCCGAAAAGACCACTCCCTCTGTGACTCCCTCGTCAGGCCCACACCTCCCACCAACACAACCTCCACTCCCAGCACCTTCCCCTGCAACCGCAA
>NC_057721.1:81748429-81750071 GCF_004010195.1 Chiloscyllium plagiosum
CGGTGCTGAGTTCGAGGGATTTGACTGAGACAAGGTGGGGGGAGAGGAAATGAGGAAACTGGAGAACTCAGTGACCTCCTTCCACCTATCGCATTTCCAACGCCCCTCCCCCAAGTCCCTCCTCCCTACCTTTTATCTTAGCCTGCTGGACACACTTTCCTCATTCCTGAAGAAGGGCTCATGCCCGAAACGTCGATTCTCCTGCTCCTTGGATGCTGCCTGACCTGCTGCGCTTTTCCAGCAACACATTTTCAGCTCTGATCTCCAGCATCTGCAGTCCTCACTTTCTCATTACGGCCTCGGTTCAAACATGGACAAAAGAGCTGAATTCCAGAGGGGAAGGGAGAGGGATAGCCCTTGACATCGAGGCTGCATTCGACCGAGTGTGGCATCAAGGACCCCCTGGCAAAACTGGAATCAATGGGTATCAGAGGGCAAACTCTCCACTGGTTGGAGTCATACCTGGTACATAGGAAGATGGTCATGGTTGTTGGAGGTCAGCTAGCTCAGCTCCAGGACGTCTCTGCAGGAGTTCTTCAGGGTAGTGTCTCCAGCCCAACCATCTTCAGCTGCTTCATCAATGACCTTCTCTCCATCATAAGGTCAGAAGAGGGGATGCTCGATGATGATTGCACAATATTCAGCACCATTCACAATTCCTCAGATACTGAAGCAGTCCATGTTCAAATACAACAAGATCTGGACAACATCCAGGCTTGGGCTGACAACTGGCAAGTTATATTAGCATCACACAAATACCAGGCTATAACCATCACCACTAAGAGACAATCCAACAACCACCCCTTGACATTCAATGGATTACTATCACTGAATCCCCCCACTGTTAACATCCTTGGGAGTTACTATTGATGAATAACTCAACTAGGCTCACCACAGAAATACAGTGGCTACAAGAGCAGGTCAGAGGCTGGGAATAATACAGCGAGTAACTGACCCCCCCCCCCCCCCGACTCCCCAAAGCCTGTCCGCCATCGACAAGGCACAAGTCAGGAGTGTGATGGAATACTCCCCACTTGCCCGGATGGGCACAGCCCTCCAACAACACTCAGGAAGCTTGACACCATCCAGGACAAAGTAACCCACTTGATTGGCATTGCATCCATCAGCATCCACTCCCTCACCCACTGAGGCTGTGTGGCAGCAGTGTGCACTACATACAGAGGAACCTCGATTATCCGAACATCGCTTATACAAATTTCGGATTATCCAAACAAGATCGCAACATCCTGATGCTTGGCTAAACTGTGTTATTTGGTACTCAATTATCCGGCATTCAATTATCTGAACATCATACTCCCCGCCCAATTCCTTCGGATAATCGAGGTTCTTCTCAACAGGATACACTACAAAAATTCACCAAAATCATCAGACAGCACCTTCCATGCCCACAACCACTTCCATCTAGAAGGACAAGGGCAGTGGATACACAGGAACACCATCCCCTTCAAGTTCCCCTCCAAGCCACTCACCATCCTGACTTGGAAATATATCACCGTTCCTTCACTGTCGCTGGGTCAAAAGCCTGGAATTCCCTCCCTAAGGGCATTGTGGGTGTGCCAAAACTCTAAGAATCTTTTAAAGGGTCTTTTAAAGACCAGTTGATCAGAGTTCAGGGTGAGCA
>NC_057721.1:81750571-81759448 GCF_004010195.1 Chiloscyllium plagiosum
TAGGATTGTTTCCACTAGAAAAAAGGAGATTGAGGGGGGACCTGATTGAGGTTTACAAAATCATGAAGGGTATAGACAGGGTGGATAGAGACAAGCTTTTTCCCAGGGTGAAGGATTCAATACCAAGAGGTCACGTTTCCAAGGTGAGAGGTGGAAAGTTTAAGGTGATACACATGGCAAATACATTACACAGAGGGTGGTGGGCATCTGGAATGCATTGCCAGCAGAGGTGGTCGAGGCAGGCATGGTAGATTCAATTAAGATGCGTCTGGACAGATGCATGAATAGGTGGGGAGCAGAGGGATACCGATGCTTAGGAATTGGGCGATAGTTTTAGGCAGTACATTTGGATTGGCTCAGACTTGGAGGGCCGAAGGGCCTGTTCCTGGGCAGTAAACTTTCTTTGTTCTTTGTCATGAGGGACATGGATAGGGTAAGTAGACAAGATCTTTTCCCTGGGGTGGGGGGAGTCCAGAACTAGAGGGCATAGGTTTAGGGTGAGAGGAGAAAGATATAGAAGGGATCTAAAGGGCAACTTTTTCATACAGAGGGTGGTGCGTGTATAGAATGAACTGCCAGAGGAAGTGGTGTAAGTTGGTATTATTACAACATTTAAAAGGCATCTGAATGGGTATATGAATAGGAAGGGTTTGGAGGGATATGGGCCGGGTGCTGGCAAATGGGACTAGATTAATTTAGGATATCTGGTCAGCATGGACGAGTTGGACTGATGGGTCTGTTTCCATGCTGTACATCTCTATGACTCTAAGTCGCTTTTACAAGTTCACCATCACCTCCTTGCTTTTAAACGAATTGTTACTGCTTTCTCAATTCTTCCTACCATCTTTAATGATCTGTGCACATATCCACCCAGGTCCCTCAGCTCCTTTCGAGTTTTATATTGTCTGTCAATTAGATTAGGTTCCCGACAGTGTGCAAACAGGCCATTTGGCCCAACCAGTCCACACTGACCCTCCGAAGGGTAACCCACCCAGACCCATTTCCCTCTGACGAATGCACCTAACACTTTGTGCAATTTAACGTGGCCAATCCACCTGACCTGCACATCTTTGGACAGTGGGAGGAAACCAGCGCATCCAGAGGAAATCCATGCAGACACAGGGAGAACGTACAAATCCCATGTGGCCAGTCACCCATGGCTGGAATCGAACCTGGGTCCCTGGCGCTGTGAGACAGCAGTGCTAACCATTGAGCATCACCTCACGTTTCTGTGCATTGAACCCCATCTTCCACCTCCCCGCCCACTCCACCAACTTGGCAACGTCCTGTTAGAGTTCCACCCTCTCATCCTCACAGCAGACAATTCTTCCAAGTTTACTGTCATCTGCAAACTTAGAAACTTCCCCGCTGCACACCAAAATCCAATTTATTAATATACATCAGGACAAGCAAATGTCGCAATCCCAGCTCCTGGGAAACTCTATTTGCAAACCTTCCTCTAACTGAAAAACTATCCACTGACCATTCCTCTATTCCATACCACTGGGCCAATTTTGTTCCCATGTGGCCCATGATCTGTAACTTTCCTCACAGTTCTGTCATGTGACACTGTAGCGAATATCTTCTGGAAGTCCGTGCACACTTTTTAATTTTATCGGCAGCAGTTGCATTGGGAGGAGCGACAGCAAGGACCAGGGGCCCGACCGGAAGATAAACTTCAAATATAAAAACTTACCTCGTGTATAGGCAGAGCAAACGCTGAGCTGGGCGGACACAGGACTGCTGGGTAAGTAAGGCTTTATACTTGGGCTTTACTCAAAACACAACTCGGCTAGTGTCTCCCACCCATCCTCCTCCTCTAACCAAAAAAACAGATTCTGGGGCCGGATTGGGAAGGAGACTAGTTTTCATTTTTAAAAACATTTTCAGTAGTCTTTTTGGGAATTCAGAACAGTGGGAATGGAGGTTAGGGCAGTTGAATGTTCTTCCTGCAGAATGTGGGAGGTAAGGGTCACCACTAGTGTCCCTGCTGACTACATCTGCGGGAAGTGCACCCAACACCAGCTCCTCGGAAACCACGTTAGGGAACTGGAGCTGGAGCTGGATGAATTTCGGGTCGTTTGGGAGGCAGAGGGGGTAATAGAGAGGAGTTACAGGGAGGTAGTCACACCTCAGGTAGAGGTAAAAGGTACATGGGTTATAGTCAGGGGATGGAAAGGGAACCGGCTGGCAGTGCAGGGATCCCCTGTGGCCATTACCCTCAACAACAACTATACTATTTTTGATACTGTTGGGGGGGACGATTTACCAGGGGTAAGGCATAGGGTACAGGTCTCTGGTGCAGAGTCTGTCCCTGTTGCTCAGAAGGGAAAGGGAAAGAGGAGCAGACTATTAATCATTGGAGACTCCTTAGTTAGAGGGACAGATAGGAGGTTCTGTGAGGATGAGAGAGGCTCACGGTTGGTGTGTTGCCTCCCAGCTGCCAAAGTTCGTGATGTCTCGGATTCAGTTTTTGCGATCCTTGAGGGGGAGGGGCAGCAGTCCCAAATCATGGTCCACATTGGCACCAACGACATAGGTAGGAAGAGAGATGGGAAGTGAAGGCAGAAATTCAGGGAGCTAGGATGGAAGCTTAGAGCTAGAACAAACAGAGTTGTTATCTCTGGTTTGTTGCCTGTGTGCCACGTGATAGCGAGACAAGGAATAGGGAGAGAGAGCAGTTGAACACATGGCTACAGTAATGGCGCAGAAAGGAGGGTTTTGGATTCCTGGATAATTGGGGCTCACTCTAGGGAAGGTGGGACCTCTATAAAGAGGATGGTCTTTACCTGAACCAGAGAGATACCAATATCTTGTTGGGGGGGGGGGGGGGGGGGGGGTGGTAGGTTATTTGCTAATGCTTTTGGAAGAGTTTAAAGTCATTCAACAGGTGGAATGGGAACCTAAATTATAGTTCCAGTGTACTGGATATTGAGAGCAGTGAGGTCAGAATAAGATTTCCAGGTCGCAAGAAGGCACTGGCAAGCAAGACGTTGGTTTGAAGTGTGTCTACTTTAACGCTAGGAGGTTCTGGAATAAGGTGGCTGAACAGGCAGCATGGGTTAGTACCTGGGACTTTGATGTTGTGGCTATTTTGGAGACGTGGATAGAGCAGGAACAGGAATGGTTGTTGCAGGTTCCAGGGTTTAGATATTTTAGTAAGAACAGAGAAGATGGTAAAAGAGGGCGAGGTGTGGTATTGTTAGTCAAGGACAGCGTTACGGTGGTAAAAAGGCCGTTTGAGGACTCGACTACTGAGGTGGGATGTGCTGAGGTTAGAAACAGGTGTCACAAAGCTGATTTATTTTTCTAAAAGCTGTTCCTTTTCTCAAGGATACTGTCCTTGGTTTTTTCTCAGAGGGGTAATAAACCCCTCTTGGTGCTGATTAGTCTAGTTCGGTACAGAGATTAAAGGGTATTGTAAACAGATGAGACTTCAAGCCAAAGTGGTCATCTTTTAGAAGTGACCTGTATAATGAAACGGAAGTGGTCAGCTCTCTAGCTGAGCAGTTCAGTCCAGAACTATTTTAGGATGTTCAGCTGTGGTTGTGTGATCAGGCTCTCTCTCTTTCTGCCCTTCTAACGTCAACCTGTCAGCATCTGTCCATTTTTTACGCTGTTTTTCAAGAGGGTTTGCTTATTGGGATTGTTGTGTATATTCGGAACATCATAATTAAGTCCAGTTTTAATCGATTGAGTTCCGTAGGGGTTCTTTATTCTGTTCTTTATGCTTTATTGTGGAATTCTGTGAATTAATTTTTGTCTGTTTTAAAACCTGGTAGTCAACCTCACTAACTTACTCTGAGTAATTTTCACTGTACACTTACTAAAACAAATTACAAAGTTATGGTCTGGGTTGCCTGCTCAGGAATGTTTTGATTGGTCTGGCCTAGTCCATAACACAGGAATGGAGAGGTCACCCTGTTGGGAGTTCTCTATAGGTCTCCGAATGTTTCCAGAGATGTCAAGGAAAGGATAGCAAAGATGATTCTGGACAGAAGCGAGAGTAACAGGGTAGTTGTTATGGGGGACTGTAACTTTCCAAATATTGACTGGGAATACTATAGTTCAAGTACTTTAGATGGGTCAGTTTTTGTCCAATGTGTACAGGAGAGTTTCCTGACACAGTATGTAGACAGGACAACAAGGGGCAAGGCTACATTGGATTTGGTATTGGGTAATGAACCCGGCCAGGTGTTAGATTTGGAGGGAGGTGAGCACTTTGGTGATAGTGATCACAGTTCAAATATGTTTACCTTATTGATGGAAAGGAATAGGGAAAAAACCACAGGGCAAGAGTTATAGCTGGGGGAAAGGCAACTATGATGCGATTAGGCAAGATTTAAGATGCATAGGATGGGGAAGGAAACTACAGGGGATGGACACAACTGAAATGTGGAGCTTATTCAAGGGACAGCTACTGTGTGTCCTTGATAAGTACGTACCTGTCAGGAAGGGAGGAAGTTGTTAAGAGAGGGAGCCATGGTTTACTAAAGAAGTTGAAGCTCTTGACAAGAGGAAGAAGGAGGTTTATGTGAGGATGAGGCATGAAGGCTCAGTTAGTTGCTCAGAAAGTTACCACCCAGGTTGATAGGGCTGTTAAGAAGGCAAACAGTGTGTTAGCTCTTATTGGTAGAGGGATTGCGTTTCAGAGCCATGAGGTCATGTTGCAGCTGTACAAAACTCTGGTGTGACCGCACTTGGGAGTATTGTGTACAGTTCTGGTCACTGCATTATAAGAAGGATGTGGAAATGTTGGAAAGGGTTCGGAGGATATTTGCTAGGATGTTGCCTGGTATGGAGGGAAGGTCTTACGAGGAAAGGCTGAGGGCCTTGAGGCTGTTTTCATTAGAAATAAGAAGGTTAAGAGGTGACTTAATTGAGACATATAAGATAATCAGAGGGTTAGATAGGGTTGGACAGTGAGAGCCTTTTTCATCGGATGGTGATGGCTAGCACGAAGGGACATAGCTTTAAACTGAGGGGTGATAGATATAGGACAGATGTCAGAGGTAGATTAGATTAGATTACTTACAGTATGGAAACAGGCCCTTCGGCCCAACAAGTCCACACCGACCTGCCGAAGCGCAACCCACCCATACGTTTACCCCTTACCTAACACTACGGGCAATTTAGCATGGCCAATTCACCTGACCTGCACATCTTTGGACTGTGGGAGGAAACCGGAGCACCCGGAGGAAACCCACGCAGACACGGGGAGAACGTGCAAACTCCACACAGTTAGTCGCCTGAGGCAGGAATTGAACCCGGGTCTCTGGCGCTGTGAGGCAGCAGTGCTAACCACTGTGCCACTGTGCCGCCCATAGGTAGTTTCTTTACTCAGAGAGTAGTAGGGTGTGGAATGTAGTGCCTGCAACAGTAGTGGCCTCACCAACTTTAACGGACATATTGGATGTAAATGGAATAGTGTAGGTTAGATGGGCTTCAGATTGGTATGACAGGTCGGCGCAACATCGAGGGCTGAAGGGCCTGTACTGCGCTGTAATGTTCTATGTTCTATGTTCACACCAAAAGAGCAATATTACTCATATCAAGTCTGCTGAAAATCCAGCAAGTGTTTTAAACACAATTCCCTCTTTACAAATGCATGCTGACTAGATTTAATCAAGTCACTTCTTACCAAATAATGACTAATTCAATCCTGAATAATTGTTTTTAGAAGCTTCTCCATGATGCGTTGTTAAATAAATTGGGATCATAACAAATGGGGTTCATCTGGGATCTGAGTTTATTGAATTTAAAGGTTATCTATTACTGTTAAAGAACTGCATTATTTTGAATGTTGGTAAGAGATTCCTGGAAATTGACAATGTATCAGCTGAGTATTTGATATCTTTGAATAAGTCTGAACTGAAAGAGCTAGCAGATAAATTGAAAGTATAAATAAAATCCTTTAAGGAGGCGACACTTATAATTGATTCTTCAACATTTAAAATCGGAAGAAGGAGACCTGAAACTTGATTTGATTTATTTTGTCACATGTGCCTTGGTACAGTGGAAAGTTTTGTTTTGCAAGCAGTGCAGGCAGATCATACCAAACACAAATCGTGGGGTGATTGAACAGGGTGGGGAATACAAAGTTACGGCTACAAAGAACTTGCAGAAAAAAACAAGATCAATATTAGTTTCAAAATTTGCGAGGTACTTTCAGAAGTCTAATACCAGCAGGGAAGAAGCTGTTCTTGAACCTGAAATTGAGATGTCATCGCTGAAATTAGCTGAGTACAGTTATAAATAGAAAAACTTGAGCTATAAAATAAAAGAAAAAGGTAAAAGAGAAATAAAAGGAAATGAACTTGATTGGGAAGGAGATGAGGAAAAGCAATAGGCAGAGAATTTCAAAAATTTGAAATGGAAAACGTGAATGATGAATGTATCAGGAAATTGAAAAGGGGAGGAAGAAAAACATAGAGAATATTGGGAAAGGGAAGGAATGTTAATAAGCTTGAAATGCAAAGAGACAGGGAAATTAGCCGATAACATGCTTGAGTAAAGATGGACAGGATCGGTAATAGCTTACAGGATGATTCTGATCCCATTGCAGAATTTAATTTAACTAAGAATCTACATTTAGTGCCTTAATTTACTGATGATGGAATCAAAAGATCTTCCCCCCTTGTTTGAGATGGTCACTGGTCAGTTGAGGTGGCCAAAAGATGCTTGGATCTTCATGTTTTGATATTTGCTGTTATGAGTGTCGCTGAACAGAGACCTTGGAGTGCAGGAAAGTGGAGCTCCTTGAAAGTAGTGGTGAAGAAGGCGTTTGGTATGCTTTCCTTTATCGGTCAGAGTGTTGAGTACAGGGGTTGGGAGGTTGTGTTGCGGCTGTACAGGACATTGGTTAGGCCGCTGTTGGAATACTTTGTCCAATTCTGATCTCCGTCCCATCAGAAGGATGTTGTGAAACTTGAAACGGTTCAGGAAAGATTTACAAGGGTGTTGCTGGGCTGGATTGTTTGAGTTATAGGTAGAGGATCGATAGACTGATGCTGTATATAAGGAACATCAGAGGTGACCTTATAGAGGCTTATAACATTATGCGGGGCATAGATCTGGTGAGTAGCCAAGGTCTTTTCCCTGGGGTGGGTGAGCCCAGAATGAGAGAGCATAGGTTTAGGGTGAGAGGGGAAAGATTTAAAAGAGGCCTAAGGGGCAACTTTTTCACACAGAGGGTGGTACGTGTGTGGAATGAGCTGCCAGAGGAAGTGGTGGAGGCTGGTACAATTAAAGCATTTAAAAGGCATCTGGATGGGTATATGAATAGGAAGGGTTTGGAGGGATATGGGCCACACACTGGCAAAGTGAAGTGGATCAATTTAGGATATCTAGTCAGAATGGACGAGGTGGACTGAACGATCTGTTTCTCTGGTCTCCAGCTCTGTGACGGTATGACTGTCTCTGCATGTTTTCACACCAACAACCTGCAGCTAATGAAACCAATGCTGGTGTGCTGTCCCCTGAAGCTTTTCAATTTGCACTACATGAAAAATCCCTAACAATTTATTCAAATTTGCAAGGAAAAAAAAAATTGTGGAATCCATGGTATGTCACTAAACCAGAGGAAAACTTTGAGAAGGTAGAGGAGTTCAAATTATGGAAGAATTTAGAAGCAGAATTCCTGAAAAACAAAATTCTTATTTAGATAAACGTCAAGCATCATGAAACAGAGAAGGATTGGCTCCACCAGATACTGTGATACCCTACACAGACAGTTACAGCTGGAGAAATGTCACATGGGAAGCCACAAGGTTATCAGGGAATAGAAAATCTGTGATGGAGAAGGTAATGTGTTTAAGGAGCACACAGAAAAACATTGAAGTAATTAATGAGACAGAGTGTGGTGCTGGAAAAGCACAGTCAGTCAGGCAGCATCCGAGGAGCAGGAGAGTCAACGTTTCGGACATGAGCCCTTCATCAGGGTTTATGCTCGAAACGTCGTCTCTCCTGCTCCTCGGATGCTGCCTGACCGGCTGTGCTTTTCCAACACCTCACTCTTCGACTCTGGTCTCCAGCATCTGCAGCCCTCACTTTCTCCTCATTAAAGAGGAAGACTCGTGTGAAAAACTATCATAAAGAAAATAACCTGCTCCATTCTGATAAGACTGGACCTATCAAAGCCAATTGCTGCAAGTTAAATGGGAAACTGATTTTCAAAGTTGGAATGCCTTAGGAATCCTCAGAGAGAGAGATGGCAGGTAAATAAGTAGGTATTAAACCTATTAAAGTAATACAGGGAGAATGTGTACCCTTAGAATATATTAGAGAGGTTCTTCAATTATTGACAAGAAAAGCATTGTCTTAATAGATTGTCTAAGATTCCTACCAAACACTATTAGGGCAATCAGTCCATGTTAAAGATTATGGATATTTCATCAAAGTTTCCCTAAAGAGTTCCTTTGGGAAAAAAAAATGATGTGAAATGGCAATGGAAAAGTTAGTTAAGTTTTTCACAAGCTATGGATTAACCAAAGAAATACAAACAGATCAAGGATCAAATTTTATTTCACATGTATCCAAATAACCAATGTTTCATGTCCAGTCACCCTTCTTCAAAATGGATGGCAATATCTAATGCTGTCAGTTCTGAAGAGTGGTCGCGGAACCCAAAATGTTGACTCTGTTTTAGAACATAGAACAGAGAAGAATACAGCACAGTACAGGCCCTTCGGCCCTCGATGTTGCGCCGATCCAAGCCCACCTAACCTACACTAGCCCACTATCCTCCATATGCCTATCCAATGCCCGCTTAAATGCCCATAATGAGGGAGAGTCCACCACTGCTACTGGCAGGGCATTCCATGAACTCACGACTCACTGAGTAAAGAACCTACCCCTAACATCTGTCCTATACCGACC
>NC_057721.1:81762350-81768885 GCF_004010195.1 Chiloscyllium plagiosum
CTTACTTTAAAGCTATGCCCCCTTGTAATACCCGACTCCATACGCGGGAAAAGGTTCATACTGTCGGCCCTATCTAACCCCCTAATCATCTTGTGCACCTCAGTCAAGTCACCTCTAAACCTTCTTTTCTCTAGTGAAAACAGCCCCAGGTGCCTCAGTCTTTCCTCATACGATTTTCCTTCCATACCAGGCAACATCCTGGTAAACCTCCTCTGCACCCGTTCCAATGCCTCCACATCCTTCCTATAGTATGGCGACCAAAACTGCACACAATATTCCAGATGTGGCCGCACCAGAGTTTTATACAACTGCATCATGACCTCAGGACTCCGGAACTCAATTCCTCTACCGATAAAAGCCAGTACGCCATATGCCTTCCTCACCGCACTATTTACTTGGGTGGCAACTTTCAGAGATCTGTGTACATGGACACCAAGATCCCTCTGCTCATCCACACGACCAATATTCGACCATTAGCCCAGTACCCCATCTTTTTGTTATTCTTCCCAATGTGAATCACCTCGCACTTAGCTACATTGTATTCCATCTGCCACCTTTCTGCCCAGCTCTGCAGCTTCTCTATATCCTGCTGTAACCTGCCACATGCTTCCTCACTGTCAACAACTCCTCCGACTTTTGTGTCATCCGCAAACTTGCTCACCCAACCTTCTAGCCCCTCTTCCAGGTCATTTATAAAAATGACAAACAGCAATGGTCCCGAAACAGATCCTTGCGGAACACCGCTAGTGACGGCACTCCATGAAGAAACTTTGCCATCAACTACTACCCTCTGTCTTCTTCCATCCAGCCAATTTCTAATCCCAACCTCCAACTCACCCTCAATGCCATATCTCCGTATTTTCTGCAGTGGCCTACCATGGGGAACCTTATCAAACGCCTTACTAAAATCCATATATACCACATCTACCGCTTTCCCCTCATCAACCTCCTTCGTCACCTTTTCAAAGAATTCAATAAGGTTTGTGAGGCACGACTTGCCCTTCACAAAGCCATGCTGACTATCCTTGTTCACATTATTCCTATCTAGATGTGCATAAATCCTATCCCTTACAATTCTCTCTAAGACTTTGCCCACAACAGAAGTGAGACTCACCGGTCTATAGTTACTAGGGCTATCCCTACTCCCCTTTTTGAACAAGGGAACCACATTTGCTATCCTCCAGTCTTCTGGGACTACTCCTGTAGGCAAAGAGGACATAAAAATCAAGGCCAATGGCTCTGCAATCTCCTCCCTTGCTTCCCAGAGAATCCTAGGATAAATGCCATCAGGCGCAGGGGACTTATCTATTTTCACCTTTTCCAGGATTTCCAACACCTTTTCTGTACATACCTCAAAGCCATCCATTCTACTTATTTGTGCCTCAGTATTCTCATCGACAACAGTGCCCTGTTCCTGAGTGAATACTGAAGAAAAGTATTCATTCAGTGTCTCCCCAATCTCTTCCGCCTCCACACGCAACTTCCCCCTACTATCCTTGACTGGACCTATTCCTACCCTAGTCATTCTTTTATTCCTAACATACCTATAGAAAGCCTTAGGGTTTTCCCTAATCCTATCGACTAAGGACCTTTCATGTCCCCTCCTTGCTGCTTTTAGCTCTCTCTTCAGGTCCTTCCTGGCTCCCCTATAACTCTCAATCGCCCCAATTGTACCTTCACGTCTCATCTTGAGATAGGCCGCCCTCTTCCATTTTACAAGGGATTCCAATTCCTTATTAAACCACGGCTCCCTCGCACGACCCTTTCCTACCTGCCTGACCGGTACATAATTATCAAGGACACTCAATCGTTGCTCCTTGAACAAGCTCCACATATCAGTTACGCCCTTGTCTTGAAGCTTACTTTTCCAAGCCACACATCCTAAGTCATGCCTCACCGCATCATAATTTCCCTGCACCCAGTTATAACACTTGCCCTGTAGTGCACACTTATCCCTCTCCATCACTAGAGTAAAAGTCACCGAATTGTGGTCACTGTCCCCAAAGTGCTCACCGACCTCTAATTCTAACACCTGGCTTGGTTTGTTACCCAGAACCAAATCCAGTATGGCCTCACCTCTTGTTGGCCTATCTACATATTGTGTCAGGAAACCCCACACATTTTCTCCCCACACATTCCAGGAGAAAGTGAGGACTGCAGATGCTGGAGAGTCAGCATGAAAACGTGAGGCGCTGGTAAAGCACAGCAGGTCAGGCAGCATCCGAGGGGCAGGAGTGTCAACGTTTCGCCCTTTGGATGCTGCCTGACCTGCTGTGCTTTTCCAACTCCCCACAAATGCTAACAGAGCTGCTGAGTTTCTCCAGCACTTTCTGTTGTTGTTTCAGATTTCAGAGCTTTTTTTGTGTTCAAATAATTAGTGGCTGGTTTGGGAATAAAGCGATTTGCATCCTCTTATCACACACAAGCTTTTCATTAAACTGTTCCATCTGTTCCTGTGAAAGGGCTCTGTGTTTCCTTCCCTAAAACAAACAAACAGAGTATGCTGGAGAAACTCAGCAGGCCTGACAGCATCTGTGAAGAGAGAAAGCAGAGTTAACATTTTGACCTTTCTGCAGATCTTCACAGGTGCTGCCAGATCTGCTGAGTTTCTCTAGCACTTCCTGTTTGTTTGAGATCTCCGGCACCCACAGTTCCTTGTTTTATTTCACTTCCCTAAATAGGACTGATAATGGGTTTTTGCTAAAATGGTTTCATGGTCATCATTAGAATTTTAATTACATATATTTATTTTAGTGAATTCAAACTCTAATCAGCTGTGCTGGGGTTTGAACCCAGGTCTCCAAATCATTACCTGGGCCTTGGGATTAACAGTCCAGTAGGCCAGATCCATGTCTCAACCCAATTGGTTCACAGCCCATGATCAGGGGGTTATGGTTGAAATAATTCTGAGCTGCTATGAATGTGAGAGTAGGCTATGGTTGTGTTCTAAGATGTTTCCTTTAACTTTTAATTAGATTAGATTCCCCACAGAATGGAAACAGGCCCTTCAGCCCAACAAGTCCACACCAACCCTCTGAAAAGTAACCCACCATTCCCCTACCCTATGTTAACCCCTGACTAATGCACCTAACACTACGGGCAATTTAGCATGGCCAATTCACCTGACCTGCACATCTTTGGACTGTGGGAGGAAACACATGCAGACACAGGGAGAATGTGCAAACTCCACACAGACAGTCGTCTGAGGTGGGAATCGAATCCAGGTCCCTGACGCTGTGAGGCAGCAGTGCTAACCACTGAGCTACCATGCTGTCCCTTGGTAAAACTGAACGTCTGAAAGTGTGGGATTCTGATCATCCTAACCTTTCCCAGAGGCAGGCCATGTGACCTGGTTGCCATGGGGAAACCCAGATAATCACGTTAATTTTCACATTTTGCTACAAAAGACAGCATTCTGGTCACAGACTTTTCTTTTGAAAGTTTATGGAATGTAGCAGAACCAAAGAGGTACTAATCTCCAGATTACTACCTGAGCCTCAAGCTCACATCTGTCTCCAACATGCATGTCCTGCTCATGGAAGGTGGCTCATAGCACCAGGGACCCAGGTTTGATTCCAGCCTCGCCTGACTGTCTGTGTAGAGTTCATACGTTCTCCCTGTGTCTGTCTGAGTTTCTTCCGACAGTCCAAAGCTATGCAGATTAGGTGGATGAGCCACAGTCGGCTGTGGAGCTCCAGGTGGGATGATCCTTCAAGGGTGAGGCAGACTTGATGGGCTAAATGGCCTCTATCTGCACTGTCAGGTTCTATGAAGATTGCTTGAGCTTTTTTTTAGATATCTAAAAGGTAAGAGAGAGGCAAGAGTGGACACTGGAGCACTGGAAAATGAGGTTGGAGAAATAGTAATGGGGAACAAGGAAATGGTGGATGAACTGAATAAGTTCAGTATCTGTTTTCACAGTGGAAGACACGAGCAGCGTTCCAGGACTTCAGTCATGGCTCAGAGGTGAGTGTAATGGCCATCACTAAGGAGAAGGTGCAGTGGAAACTGAAATGTCTAAAAGTGAACAGATCACCTGGACCAGATGGACTACACCCCAGGGATCTGAAGGAGGGAGCTCAGGAGATTGTAGAGGCATTGGTGGTGGATCTTTCAGGAATCACTGGAGTTAGGGAGGGTTCCGGAGGACTGGAAAGTGGCTTATGTAACAGCCCTGTTTAAGAAGGGAGGGAGGCAGGAGGCAGGAAACTACAGGCTGGTTAGTCTGACATTGGGCATTGGTAATATTTTAGTTGAAAATGTGTTGCTGGAAAAGCGCAGCAGGTCAGGCAGCATCCAAGGAACAGGAGAATCGATGTTTCGGGCATGAGCCCTTCTTCAGATTTTAGTGTCCATTATTAAGAACGGGATCGCAGGATACTTGGAAATGCATTTTGAACTTTGTGAGCAGTATTGTGTACCATAGCTAAGGAGGGATGTGTTGGTCTTGGAGGGGGGTCCAGAGGAGGTTAACAAGAATGATCCCGGGAATAAAGGGTTTGTCACATGTGGAGCTGTTGAAGATCCTCGGTCTGTATTCAATGGAGTTTAGAAGGATAAGGGGAGATCGGGTTTAAACTTAGAAAATGCTGCAAGGCCCAGACTGAGTGGACGTGGAGAAGATGTTTCCACCAGTAGGAGAGACGAGGACCCGAAGGCACAGCCTCAGAGTGAAGGGACAACCCTTTAGAACTGAGATGGAGGGGAGTTTCTTCAGCCGGGGGGGGGTGGGGAACCTGTGGAACCCATTGCTCCAGGCTGTGGAGACCAAGTCATTGAGAGTATTTAAGACCGAGATAGAGAGGTTCTTGATTAGTGAGGGGATCAAGGGTTACAGGGAGAAGGCAGGAGAATGGGGATGAGAAACATATCAGCCATGATCAAAAGGTGGAGCAAACTCATTCGGCCGAATTGCCAAATTTGGCTCCTGTGTCCTATGATAGTACAGTCTCAAAAACATCTTCAATCAGACAGTGGGGAGTCTGTGGAATTACATAGAACATAGAAGAATACAGCGCAGTACAGGCCCTTTGGCCCTCGATGTTGCGCCGATCCAAGCCCACCTAACCTATACTAACCCACTATCCTCCATATACCTATCCAATGCCCGCTTAAATGCCCATAATGAGGGAGAGTCCACCACTGCTACTGGCAGGGCATTCCATGAACTCACGACTCGCTGAGTAAAGATCCTACCCCTAACATCTGTCCTATACCTACCCCCCCTTAATTTCAAGCTATGCCGCCTTGTGACTCCATACGTGGAAAAAGATTCTCACTGTCGACCCTATCTAAACCCCTAATCATCTTGTACCTCTATCAAGTCACCCCTAAACCTTCTTTTCTCCAATGAAAACAACCCCAAGTGCCTCAGCCTTTCCTCGTATGATCTTTCTACCATACCAGGCAACATCCTGGTAAACCTCCTCTGCACCCGTTCCAGTGCCTCCACATCCTTCCTATAGTATGGCGACCAAAACTGCACACAATACTCCAGATGCGGCCGCACCAGAGTCTTATACAACTGCAACATGACCTCAGTACTCCGGAACTCAATTCCTCTACCAATAAAAGCCAGTACGCCATATGCCTTCTTCACCGCACTATTTACCTGGGTGGCAACTTTCAGAGATCTGTGTACATGGACACCAAGATCCCTCTGCTCATCCACACTACCAAGTATCCGACCATTAGCCCAGTATCCCATCTGGAGAGTGTTTGAAGCCAAAACATTGAATGTTTTCAAGGAGTTAGATATAGTTCTTTGGGCTAAAGGGATCAAATGGTATGGGGACAAAATAAGAACTGAATCTTTCCAGCTTGTCTCTTCTCCTTCCAGACAGTCCCACCTCCATTATTCACCACTTCCCATTCTCTCTCTCTCTCACTCTGTGCAATGGATAACCATACTATTCCAATCACTGTTCGATAGAAAGAACAGGGGCAAATACCCAAACTCACTCTTGTGTCGAGGTTCAAGTGAGACACTGGGTGGAGTTGCTGGGATCGGAAGGAGGACAGTTGTGTCTCAGGACAGAAGGAGACAGGTTTTTTGAGGGGAGATGGGTGGGGGCAGGGGAGAGGGTGGGGGGGGGGGGGTGCGAGCTGAGAGATCACACTCCAGGCGGAATGGTCAATCACTCTGTGCAATTAGAAACAAGCAATGCATGCTGGTCTAGTTAACATCACCCACTACAAGAAGGAATTGTAAGAATATATATATTTTATTTCCAACCAAGCAGAATTCTTCATTCTTCAAATCGAGGTAGGAAACCAAATAAGAGATTGAGAGACAGCAAAACAGGTCAGCAGTTGATGCTGGCTGATCACAGCATTTGTATCCAAATTTATCTTCCTATGGAAAGAACTGATGTTTACGTGGAGAGTGATCTGGTTAGACTGATTGATCCACACTAAGGGCCATGGATCAACCAGTGACAATAAATAAAACTGAGATGTTTCAGGAGTATAATCCTGAATTGTTTCCAGATTGTGTTGTGACTAGACACACACACACACACACACACACAGACAC
>NC_057721.1:81769385-81775654 GCF_004010195.1 Chiloscyllium plagiosum
ACTTACAAGACAATGTGTGGCTTAGAAAGGGTGGACGCTGGGCATTTGTTTCCATTAGTCAGGGAGGCCAGGACCCGTGGGCACAGCCTTAGAATTAGAGGGGGTCAATTTAGAATGGAAATGAAGAGATATTTATTCAGCCAGAGGAATTCATTACCACGGAGCGCAGGGACGTTAAATGTCTTCAAGGCAGAGATTGATAAATTCTTGATCTCTCAAGGAATTAAGGGATACAGGGAGAGTGCGAGTAAGTGGGGTTGAAATACTCATCAGCCATGATTAAATTGGGAGTGGGCTTGATGGGCTGAATGGCCTTACTTCCACTCCTATGTCTTATGGTCTTAAAATAAAATTGAGAGACAGAATTAATCACCGCTTGGAGAGGCAAGGATTAAATTAGAATGGGCATCATAATTTTTTCAGGGGAGACCAAGTCTGACAAACTTGAATGAGTTTTTGAGGGCATGACTAGGCGAGTGGATGAGGGAAATGTAGTTGATGTAGTCTATGTCAACTTCAGTAAGGCTTTTGCCAAGGTTTGCATGGAAGACCAGTCAAGAAGGTAAGAGCCCATGGGGTCCAGGGCAATTTGTCTTTTTGGATCCAAATTTGTCTCAATGGCAGGAGGGTGAAGGGTATTTTTGTGACTGGTAGCCTGTATCTAGTTACGTACCACAGGGTTCACTGCTGGGTTCCTTGCTGTTTATTGTATGCGTTAATGACCTAGGCATGAATGTAGGAAATATGAACAGTTAACCCCCAGATGAAATGACCGATGAGGTAAATAACGAAGACCAAAACCTTGGACTACACAACGATGCAGACAGGCTGATGAGATGGGCTGAACAGGAGCAAGTGGAATTTCATTCTGGCAAGTGTGAGATGAAGCATCTTTGGAAGACCAACAGGCCATGGGAATACAGATTGATCGATAAGACCCTAGGAAAGTGCAGAGGATCAGAGACACCATGCTGTGCACATCCATAGATTCTTGAAGCAAGCAGAAGAGGTCGATTAGGTGGTGACAAAGTCATACGGCATTCTTAGCTTTATTAGTCAATGCATTGAATATAAGGCAAGGAGGTAAGGATGGAGCTGTATGTAATGTCAGTCATGGAAATGTGTTGCTGGAAAAGCGCAGCAGGTCAGGCAGCATCTAGGGAACAGGAGAATCGACGTTTCGGGCATTAGCCCTTCTTCAGGAATGAGGAGCAGACCTCACTTTCTCCTGTAATGTCAGTCAGACAACAGCCAGAGAGCTGTGTGCTGTTCTGGTCACTGTGCTATAGGAAGGATGTGATTGCACTTGGAGGGTGCAGAGGAGATTCTCCAGGATGCTGCCTGTGCTGGAGAGGTTCAGTTATGAACAGAGTCTGGATAGACTGGATTTGGAGACGCCGGCATTGGACTGAGGTGTATAAAGTTAAAAATCACACAACACCAGGTTTAATTGGAAGCACTAGCTATCGGAGCAGTATCTGGAGCTCACTGACAGTGGGCTGAAGAGAAAGGGTGGGAAAGACAAGGGTGGAAGCCTCATGATATGGAAGAATTATTTGGATGAGCACTTGAAACGCCACAGGGCAACAGACCAAGAGCTGGAAAATGGGACCAGGGTAGCTCGATGCTTGATGACTGCCATGGGCACAATGGGCTGAATGGCCTCCTTCCATGCTGTAAAGCTCTATGACTGAATGGATCATTGCTTACAGGAGCATGTAAGGTAACAGCAGCCATTCAGGTAGTGAGTACCAGGCTCCCCTCTCTGTGTGACTGAATAGTGTTCACAGGAAGCTATCCCTGTCAGTCCCATGGGCTCCTTCCAAAGCCACTGCCCAAGCTGTCTATCTGAGTCTGCATCTGCCCACCTCCCCCACCAGCCCCAAGGATGACAGGTGAATGTGCCAGGTCTATGCCCCTCTCTTTCGAAATGATTGGCCCCCATTCTGTGCGGTCTCCCCAAGCCCCCAACCCCAGACCCCAGCATTCTGACTCTGGGTGTTGGCAATGAACAGCTTGTGGGAGTGAATGTTCAAGTCGAAGAGATCAGACATCGAGAGAAGAAGGGGCTGCTTTTGTTCTGTAGTAACAAGCCTCTGAAGCCTTTTTTTCTAACTCACTCTTGTGATGTGGGCCTTTCCAATTGGTCAGCATTTATTGCCCACCCCTTGTGAAGGTTGGGGTGAGCTGCCTTCTTGAGTCGCTGCAGTCCATGTGCTGTGGGTTGACCCACAATGCTCTTAGGGAGGGAATTCCAGGATTTTGACCCAGTGACAGTGAAGGAACGGTGATATATTTCCAAGTCAGGATAGCGAGTGGTTTGGAGGGGAACCAGAGGGGGTGGTGTTCCCATCTATCTGCTCTCCCTGTCCTTCTAGGTGGAAATGGTCTTGGGTTTGGAAGGTGCTGTCCAAGGATCTTTGGTGAATTTCTGCAGTAGATGGTACACATTGCTGCGACTGAGCATTGGTGGTGGAGGGAGTGGATGCTTATGAATGTGATGCCAATCAAGCGGCTGCTTTGTCCTTGATTGCGAAAGTGAGGACTGCAGATGCTGGAGATTACAGTCTAGATTAGAGTGGTGCTGGAAAAGCACAGCAGGTCAGGCAGCATAATTGGAAAGTTGGATCTGGGATAAGGTGAGGGAGGGGAAATGAGGAAACTGGTGAAATCCACATTGATCCTGTGTGGTTGGAGGGTCTCAAGGCAGAAGATGAAGCATTCTTCCTCCAGGCGTTGGGTGGTTAGCGTAGGGCGATGGAGAGGCCCAGGACCGACATGTCCTTGGCAGAGTGGAAGGGGGGGTTGAAGTGTTCAGTTATTGGGCGGTGGGGTTGGTTGGTGCAGGTGGAATTTTAACTAGTAGAGTTAACCAGTGGATGGTTTCCAATTGTTTATTTGTAGTTAGAATCTATTTATTTATAATAAATAGGAATTATTGTTAAATACAAACACTTCTTCGATGCTTCTGTTAACCTGAATCCAAAAGGCAAGTAAATTGGGGAATTCAGCACATTTTAGAAGATCTTTAATCTTTGTGAATACTTGGGGAATAGTGGGTAGATCCCAGCGCACTGCCTGGTGAGGTGTGATAGAGACGTCCTCAGCCATTTCAGAGAGCAGTCAGGAGTCACTGTGAGTCTGGAGTCACATGTAGGCCAGACAAGGAAAGGATAGCAGATTTCCATCCCTGAAGGACATGAGTGAAGCTGATGGATTTTCACAACAAGCGATGATAGTTTCATGACCATCACCAACAACATTAGTTTTCAATTCCAGATCCGTGAGTTGAATTTAAATTAAAGCAGAGATTTGTTGGGGTGCACCCCCCTGCACAGTTGGAACCTGGCCACTCAAGGTGGAATCTTGGAGGACCTTAGATTATATTAGATTCCCTACAGTGTGGAAACAGGCCCTTCGGCCCAACCAGTCCACACTGACCCTCCGAAGAGTAACCCACCCAGACCCGCTTCCAACTAATGCACCTAACACTGTGGGCAATTTAGCATGGCCAATTCACCTGACCTGCATATCTTTGGACTGTGGGAGGAAACCGGAGCACCCGGAGGAAACTCACGCAGACACGGGGGGAGAATGTGCAAACTCCACACAGACAGTCACCCAAGGGTGGAATTGAAACTGGGTCCCTGGTGCTGTGAGGCAGCAGTGCTAACCACTGAGCCACAGTGCCACCCATAGAGCATTATCACACTGAAGAAGGTGAAAGAGATGGGGAGAGTTGGAAACGAAGGTGAGAATTTTACATTTGAGGTGTTGTTGGAACAGGAACCAATGTGGATCCAACCACCAGCGACATTGAGTTAGCAGGACCAGGGATAGGCTGACATCTGGATTGAAGTTTACAGAAGGTGGGGAAGGACTTGGGAGGTCACAGGGAGTGCGGTGGGTAATAGGCAAATTCGTGAAACCCACACCAGATGCACATTTCCAATTCTGTGTTCAATCTGCCAAGAAGGCTCTTACAGCACAGTGGTAGTGTCCCTACTTCTAGACCAGGTCACCCCAGTTCAAGCCCCACCTGCTTCAGATGCATATCTTGCAGGCCTAAGCAAGTTGGTTAACAACCTCTATACAGGGTCACGGTGGTATCTCTATATTTGAACTAGGAGGCTCATGTTCAAGTCTCTGGATTAGTGGTGCTGGAAGAGCACAGCAGTTCAGGCAGCATCCAAGGAACTTCGAAATCGACGTTTCGGGCAAAAGCCCTGATGAAGGGCTTTTGCCCGAAACGTCAATTTCGAAGCTCCTTGGATGCTGCCTGAACTGCTGTGCTCTTCCAGCACCACTAATCCAGAATCTGGTTTCCAGCATCAGCAGTCATTGTTTTTACCTCATGTTCAAGTCTCGCCTCACCTGAAGGTGTGTCATAATGTCTCTGATTAGACAGAAATGTGGACATTTAATTTTCCAATTGTTGTAAGCAATCACCTGTCATTGGCACGGGTTGGAGAGAGGGAAACGGAGTTATTGCATATTACCAGAGAGAGAAAGAGACTTATCCTGGAAATCATCAGTACAGTTTCTATCACGTCTGCACTCCTTACTGCAATGCAATGGAGCCAGTCTTTTGTTGTAATCATGAACTACCTCGATACACACAAATAAGCAATCTCCAGTTAATTTCATGCAGTATCCTGTACTTGCAGAAACATATGTCAAGCAGTCAGGCACAAAATAAGCAGCTGTCTTCGGCTGTCAGAGTAGCATATATGATGTACCTGTGCTCGTCAAAAACTAACTGCTTGCTCTCTCCTGAAATTCAATTATGATTGGCTGGGGTACTAATCTATTGTTCTGCTTGCCTCTATATGCCACTTTCACACACACATGACTCGTGATTAAGCTGCCACTTTACAAACAGCACGGCTGCTGAAACAAATCTCTACTGTAAGCAATCTCCATATCACAGCAGCAGCCAGTGACTGTCCGACAGCATTAGGGAAAGGGAGCATTTGAAACTGTCGCGGGGGGCGGGGGGGTTTCCTACACAAATGTAACTCCTGGTGTGAGGATAAACTAGTTACTGCTCGTCATCTCTGTCCAGTGACTCCTGTGGGTTTCAGTCAGATATAAACTGCCTAGCCTCCACTATCCCTTCCTCTGTAACCCATGCCAGCTCCTCCATTCCCTGCCTCATGTGTAACACTAGAGTGGGATCGTACCCACCACTGGTCAGCTTCCTGGGCCCTCTGCTCAGGAATTGCTTCTTTAAACTTCTTTGCCTTTCACTCTCTCTCTCTCTTTTACAATGCTCCTTAAAACTATCCTCTTGGACAGAACTTTCATCTCAGCGTCTCCTTGGCTGGCTCAGTGTCAAATTAAGTCCCTTTGGGCACTTTTGAATGCTTTACCACTTCACACATGCCACATAAATGCAAGTTGTTGTTGTCAGTTCCTATGTGTAGGACTCCTTGGGATACCAAGAAAGGGGAGATTAATCTTACTTTGATGTTGATTAACTATTTGACACCCTGGATCCAACTCTGGCACACTCACATTGGATTGGAATTGGAAATACACAACTAGAGAGAGTTATATCAGTTGGAGAGGCCACTCAGCCCATTTATACCTGTCTCGTCCCCTTTGTAGAGCTAACCTATCAAACCAATCCTTCCCACTCTGTTACCTCTTTCTGTATATTTTTTTGCCCTTCAGGTATTTATCCCACTCACTTTTGAAATCTCCTGCTGAATTTGTTGCCACCACCATTTTTGGCAGCGGGTCCCAGATCGCAACCACAAAAATAATATTTCTCTTGTGTCTTTCAATGAGATCAACTCAAACGTACCACAGATTGAGCTGCATTTAAATTTACTCTGCAGAATAAAAAGCTCCCATATTTAATGAGGAACTCTCCAGCAGGAATGGGGGTGTCTACGAAGCTCGATGATGCTGATGGAGACCATTTTGTTCAGATATCGCGGAAGAAAATCAGAGAAACATTCAACCAATCGGATCTGCACAGCCATCACACTGGATCATTCATGGTGAAGGGTGTTGGCCCGAAATGTCGATTCTCCTGCTCCTCGGCTGCTGCCTGCCTTGCTGTGTCCCTCTCCCTCCTGATGCTGCCCGCCTTGATGTGTCCCCCTCCCTCCTGATGCTGCCAGCCTTGCTGTGTCCCTCTCCCTCCTGATGCTGCCCGCCTTGATGTGTCCCCCTCCCTCCTGATGCTGCCTGCCTTGCTGTGTCCCTCTCCCTCCTGATGCTGCCCGCCTTGATGTGTCCCCCTCCCTCCTGATGCTGCC
>NC_057721.1:81776106-81780877 GCF_004010195.1 Chiloscyllium plagiosum
CTGAAAGACTGGAGCGAGTGGGCTTGTATACCTTTGAGTTTAAAAGTCTGAGAGGGGATCTGATTGAGACATATAGGATTATTAAAGGATTGGACACTCTGGCAGCAGGAAACATGTTTCCGCTGATGGGTGAGTGCCGCACCAGAGGACACAGCTTAAAAATACGGGGTAGACCATTTAGATTAGATTACTTACAGTGTAGAAACAGGCCCTTCAGCCCAACAAATTCACACCAACCCTCCGAATTGCAACACACCCAGACCCATTCCCCTACATTTACCCCTAACCTAACACTACGGACAATTTAGCGTGGCCACTTCACCTAACCTGCACATTTTTGGACTGTGGGTGTAAACCGGAGCACCCAGAGGAAACCCACGCAGACACTGGGAGAATGTGCAATCTCCACACGGCCTGTTGCCTGAGGTGGGAATTGAACCCAAGTCTCTGGCAGTGTGAGGCTGCAGTGCTAACCACTGTGCCGCCCATATTTAGGACAGAGATGAGGAGAGACCTCTTCACCCAGAGAGTGGTGGCTGTGTGGAATGCTCTGCCCCAGAGGGCAGTGGAGGCCCAGTCTCTGGATTCATTTAAGAAAGAGTTGGATAGAGCTCTCAAAGATAGTGGAATCAAGGGTTATGGAGATAGGGCAGGAACAGGATACTGATTAGGAATGATCAGCCATGATCATATTGAATGGCGGTGCAGGCTCGAAGGGCAGAATGGCCTACTCCTGCACCTATTGCCTATTGTCTATTGTCTATTGTCTCTCCCGCCTGATGCTGCCTGCCTTGCTGTCTTCTCCCAGCCCAAGCTGTCTCACAGGAGTGGCATTGTATAGAACATAGAACAGTACAGCACGGTATAGGATCTGACACTGAATGACATCACAGTAAATGAAGGTTGTCCCAACCATGAAGGTTAAGTGTAATATTGCCTTATGTCAGCTAGCTCAGGGGAAGCAGTAGTATTCTACCTCAGACTGCACGTTTGTGTGGTTTAACATCGTCAGTCCATTTCACCAACTGCTCCATTGGACTTACACGTAAACAAGAGGGAGCACTCGGAAAATGAAATTAATTAGTGACCGCTGAAGTAACCTCCAGCAACATTGTTGAAGCGTTGCCCTCGAAGGCTGTTGTGATCGACACTCTGTTCCTCAGCACTCCCTTGCCAATTGCCTGAGGCAACCCCAGGATCAGTCTTTGTTACTGTGACAGACACCTGATAGGTTCTGCTCTGTGCCTTCCCCCCACTCCCTGGGACCAACACATGGAATCCGATCTGCGGAGATTTCAATTCCTCAGAATTCCCTGGGACAAGGAGCAACCAGGCTTTCTTCCCTTCCCATCCCCCAAGAGGGGTCTTTGCGACAAAACAGAAATTGCTGGTGAAACTCAGCATCTGTGGGGAAAGAAAATCCCTAATGTTTCAAGTCTGGCTAGTCTTCATCATTCTGGTTCTGATGCAGACCTGCTGAGTTTTGAATGCAGTTTCTGCTTATGTTTCAGATTTTCATTACCTTTTGTTTTATCAGACTGTCCTTTGCTGGATTGCTGCAGGGGTTTCTGCACAGACCTTCAGACCGCCAAAGGTATATTAACAGGTTATGTGAGTGAGCAAAATACTGGTAAATGGAATATAAAATGAGAGCAAATTGTCCATTTTGGCAGAAAAATTATAAAAGACAGATGTTATCTAAATGGTGAGAGGTTGCAGAGCTGTGAGAGAGATAGAGATATGGGTGTGCTTGTGCACGAATCACAGAAGGTTAGTCTCCAGATACAACAAGTAATCAGGAAAATAATTGGATGTTACAGTTTATTGGGAGGGAGATTGAATGCAAGAGTGAGGAAATGATTTGGAGATGTCGGTGTTGGACTGGGGTGTACAAAGTTAAAAATCAGACAACACCAGGTTACAGTCCAACAGGTTTAATTGGAAGCACACTAGCTTTCGGAGCGACACTCCTTCATCAGGATCTTCACCAGATGGGCCAATGGGCTGAGAAGTGGCAGATGGAGTTTAATTCAGATAAATATGAGGTGCTGCATTTTGGGAAAGCAAATCTTAGCAGGACTTAAAAATTATGAAGGGCATGGATAGGATAAATAGATAAAGTCTTTTCCATGGGGTGGGGGAGTCCACAACTATAGGGCATAGGTTTAGGGTGAGGAGGGAAAGATATAAAAGAGACCTAAGGGGCAATTTTTTCATGCACAGAGTCGTACGGGTATGGAATGAGCTGCCAGAGGAAGTGGTGGAGGCTGGTACAATTGCATCATTTAAAAGGCATTTGGATGGGTATATGAATAGGAAGGGGTTGGAGGGATAGGGGCCGGGTGCTGGCAGGTGGGACTAGATTGGGTTGGATATCTGGTCGGCGTGGATGGGTTGGACCGAAGGGTCTGTTTCCATCCTGTACATCTCTATGACTCTGACTGGTGGGTCAGACTGATGATCCCATAGTGGTTGTGGAGGACACAATTGTAAGACACAGAACTTATAGCAAAAGTTCACAGTGTGATGTAACTGAAATTATACATTGATCCGTGGGGAGGTTATCCTTCAGTTATACAGGGGTCTGGTGAGACCACATCCGGAGCACTGTGTATGATACTGGTCACCGTACTTACTGAGGGATGTTAATGCATTGGAAGCAGTTCAGGGAAGGTTTACTAGACTAATCCCCAGAATGAGTGGATTGTCTCATGAGGAAAGGCTAGACATGTTGGGCCTGTATCCTGTGGAATCTCGGAGAGTCAGAGGTGACTTAGTTGAAACATCCTGAAGGGAGTTGACCAGGTGGATGCTGAAGGGATGTTTCCTGTTGTGGGACAATGTAGAACTAGGAGTCACACCATTTAAAAATAAAAGGGCACTCACTTAAAACAGAGATGAGGGAAATAAATTCTTGATTCCTAAGGGGATGAACAATTATCAGGGATAAGCAGGATTGTAGAGTTCAGGTTAAAATCCAATCAGCCATGACTGGGGGAGCAGGCTCGATGGGCCAAGTGGCCGACTCCTGGTCCTTGTTTTGTATTTTCAGCTGTTCCTTGGTGGGATCACTGAAGAGAATATTGAACGGTCTCCCTTCTTCTTGCCATTTCTCTGCTGCTGTTGGGCGGAGGGGTTCGGAGATGGGGGGGGGGCGTGATTGTGGGTGTTCCTGTTGGAAACTGCTTTGGGATTGAGGAGAGATAGGAACAACCCAGGGCCACAGACTGATCCCCAGCAACACAGGTCACCCCCTTCCCCTCGATGCTCAGCAGTGGAACACACCATTATAGTGTTTACAGTCCCTGGGGTCTCCCTTGTTCTTGAACAGAGACAGACCTTTCACATGGGATATTGCCCCTTCCCTGCAGGACAGACAGACAGACTGACAGGCACTGTGGGAGTGCCAGTTTCCCTGGGTTTGGTGAGTTCAGGTGGTATAACATTGGTACCTGGAGACTTACCCATGGCAACTGAGTCAATCGCTTTGCCCAGCTCTTTCACCCTGGGCTCAGTGTCCATCTCTGACAGGACATTCTACCATTCTATTGGGCCCATTGTGTGTAAGTAGTTGTGTGTTTTTGGTGGTACAGACTGGGTGGGACTGAAGGGCCTGTTCTGAGCTGTAAGACTCTCAGACACATGAAAGCTTTATAATGATTGATGTTCCTCCTAGTGTTCAACCAAAGGTAGTGTTCCTTCATTTCCTCAGGTCTTTACTACAATTGGTGATGATCCTTTAAACCATATCATGATAGAATCAAGGAATGGTTATGGCACAGAAGGGAGAACAGACAGTCAGCAAGTCATAGAGTCATCGAGATGTACAGCACGGAAACAGACCCTTTGGTCCATCTCGTCCATACCGACCAGATATCCCTCGTGTAACCAGTCCCATTTGCCAGCATTTGACCCATATCTCTCTCAACCCTTCCTATTCATATACCCATCCAGATGCCTTTTAAATGTTGCAATTGTACCAGCCTCCACCACTTCCTCTGGCAGCTCATTCCATACACATACCACCCTCTGCGTGAAAAAATTGCCCCTTGCATCTCTTTTATATCTTTCCCCTCTCACCCTAAACCTATGCCTTCTTGTTTTGGACTCCCCGATTCCAGGGAAAAGACTTTGTCTATTTATCTTATCCATACCCCTCATGATTTTGTAAATCTCTATAAGGTTACCCCTCAGCCTCCGACGCTCCAGGGAAAACAGCCCCAGCCTGTTCAGTCTCTCCCTGTAAGCTCAAATCCTCCAACCCTGGCAACATTCCTGTAAATCTTTTCTGAACACTTTCAAATTTCACAGCATCTTTCCAATGGAAGGAGACCAGAATTCCAACAGTGGCCTAACCAATGTCCCGTACAGCCGTAACATGACACCCCAACCTCTGTACTCAATACTCTGACCAATAAATGCAAGCATATCAAATGCCTTCTTCATTATCCTATCTACCTGCGACTCCACTTTCAAGGAGTTATGAACCTGCACTCCAAGGTCTCTTTGTTCAGCAACGCTCCCTAGGACCTTACCATTAAGTGTATAAGTCCTGCTAAGATTTGCTTTCCCAAAATGCAGCACCTCACATTTATCTGAATTAAACTCCATCTGCCACTTCTCAGCCCATTGGCCCATCTGGTCAAGATCCTGTTGTAATCTGAGGTAACCCTCTTCGCTGTCCACTACACCTCCAATTTTGGTGTCATCTGCAAACTTACTAACTGTACCTCTTATGCTCGCATCCAAATCATTTATGTAAAAGACAAAA
>NC_057721.1:81783557-81785127 GCF_004010195.1 Chiloscyllium plagiosum
TTAGCAGGACTTATACACTTAATGGTAAGGTCCTAGGGAGTGTTGCTGAACAAAGAGACCTTGGAGTGCAGGTTCATAGCTCCTTGAAAGTGGAGTCGCAGGTAGATAGGATAGTGAAGAAGGCATTTGATATGCTTGCATTTATTGGTCAGAGTATTGAGTACAGAGGTTGGGGGGGTCATGTTACGGCTGTACAGGACATTGGTTAGGCCACTGTTGGAATATTGCGTGCAATTCTGGTCTCCTTCCATTGGAAAGATGCTGTGAAATTTGAAAGTGTTCAGAAAAGATTTACAGGGATGTTGCCAGGGTTGGAGGATTTGAGCTTACAGGGAGAGACTGAATAGGCTGGGGCTGTTTTCCCTGGAGCGTCGGAGGCTGAGGGGTGACCTTATAGAGATTTACAAAATCATGAGGGGCATGGATAAGATAAATAGACAAAGTATTTTCCCTGGAATCGGGGAGTCCAGAACTAGAGGGCATAGGTTTAGGGTGAGGGGGGAAAGATATAAAAGAGATGCAAGGGGCAATTTATTCACACAGAGGGTGGTACGTGTATGGAATGAGCTGCCAGAGGAAGTGGTGGAAGCTGGTACAATTGCAACTTTTAAGAGGCATTTGGATGGGTATATGAATAGGAGGGTTTGGAGGGATATTGGACATGTGTTGGTAGGTGGGACTAGATTGGGTTGGGATATCTGGTCGGCGTGGACGGGTTGGACCGAAGGGTTTGTTTCCATGCTGTACATCTCTATGACTCTATGACTCTATTTGCCCTCCCTTCCGTTGCCTGGGCTTCAATCCTGGGAGAGGAATCACTCCCTCCGCCACTACTCTACCCCTTCCTTTACATGAAGACACTACTGAAAACTATCTCTTCAATCAGCACTTTTTTCAATGAGCCTAATCGCTCTTTACATGGGTCAGTGCGCCTTTTTCTTAACAATGTTCCCGTGAAGTACCTTGGGGCATTAAAGGTGCTACAGAAATATAAGAATACAGAAATATATGCCGTTACTCCATTTCACCCTCATGTGCACCCACTGCCCCCAGAACGTCTATTCCTCTTGATGTCTATCACTGTCTCCTTTACAATTCATAATATTTTATTGAACGTCTTTTGAAAGACTACATAACCACGCCAACCTACCTGACTTTATCAATCCTGTAAGATCCGAGCTGATGGGAATACTGATGGACACTTCAATCCCAGAATCAAACCTGATTCGATAAATCGGGAGATTTAGAACATAGAACATAGAACAATACAGCACAGAACAGGCCCTTCGGCCCACGATGTTGTGCCGAACATTTGTCCTAGCTTAAGCACCCATCCATGTACCTATCCAGTTGCCGCTTAAAGGTCACCAAAGATTCTCACTCTACCACTCCCACAGGCAGCGCATACCATGCCCCCACCACTCTCTGGGTAAAGAACCCACCCCTGACATCTCCCCTATACCTTCCACCCTTCACCTTAAATTTATGTCCCCTTGTAAAACTCTGTTGCACCCGGGGAAAACGTTTCTGACTGTCTACTCTATCTATTCCTCTGATCATCTTAAAAACC
>NC_057721.1:81785627-81792126 GCF_004010195.1 Chiloscyllium plagiosum
CTTCGATCGGTTAGCCAGTTTTCTATCCAATTGGCCAATTTTCCCTCTATCCCATGCCTCCTGACTTTCCGCAAAGCCTCCCATGGGGAACCTTATCAAATGCCTTTCTAAAATCCATGTATACTACATCCACTGCTCTACCCTCATCCACATGCTTGGTCACCTCCTCAAAGAATTCAATAAAACTTGTAAGGCAAGACCTACCCTTCACAAATCCGTGCTGGCCGTCCCTAATCAAGCAGTGTCTTTCCAGATACTCATAAATCCTATCCCTCAGTACCCTTTCCATTACTTTGCCTACCACCGAAGTAAGACTAACTGGCCTGTAATTCCCGGGGTTATCCCCGAGAAATTTAGTTTTGCAATTTGGTCACAATGGCAGTCAGCCATTAGAAGTATTCACATGAGGCTGCCAATGTTCTTTTAAGAAAGGAACACAAGTTTATTACACAAAAGTAAATAAAACAAAGCTATACCTGACAGTTTGGAAAGATCTTAATATAAACAGCAAAAGCAAAATTTCAAACTATTTCAAGCCTTCACAGCCACTCAATCCCAATGCGCTACCAGTCCTACCATATCTCTTTAATTTCTGTTTGATAACTCCAGCCCGTCTCCTTGGTCTGCCAAATTAGCTTCAGACTTGTTTTCAGCTCTGATGCCCCGAATATGTTTTTTTTTAATTAAGGAAGCAATGGTGGAGTGGTCATGTCACTGGACTAATAAAAACTCAGGCTCCTGTTCTGGGCAGGAGTGTAAACCCCACCATGGCTGATGGAAATGTGAATTCAACAAAAAGCTTGCATTCAAAACTAGACTAATTGTGACCATACAACGACTGCCAATTGTTGTAAACCCCCATTTGATTCACTAATTTCCATTAGAGAAGAACATTTGCCATCCTGATCTGGTCTGGTTTCACGTGACTCCAGACCGCAGTAACTTGTCGGACTCATCGTTATCCTGTGGAAAATTAAGGATTGTAATTAATGCTAACATTGAATGAATAAAACACCTGACAGCATGGAGCTTTCTACAAGTTGCTTTCCAGAGATTTTTCATTTCATTCTTGCAGGTGATATGGCCTTTGCTGGATTAGCCAGCATTAATTACTGACTTGTTTGGCTGAAGAGCCTGTTTCCACGCTGTAGGGAATCTAAATCTAAATCTAAATCTAATCCCAAGTTGTTCTTGGGAAGCCGTCTTATAACCATTGAATCCATCCAAAAATTACAGCACAAAAATAGTCCATTCAATCTCTTGACCAAGTGTTTGAGAGTACTGTGGATAACACCCTTCATCACTTCAGGAATGACCGGGAATAGATTGATGGGGCAGGAGTTAATTGGGTTGGATTTGTTCTGTTTTGTCCTGTACAGGACATACCTGGGCATTTTTCCACATTGTTGGGTAGATGCCAGTGTTGTAATGTACTGGACCAGCTTGGCTAGGGGAGCAGCAAGTTGTGGAGCACAGGTCTTCAGTACTATTGCCAGGAATGTTACCAGGGCCCATTGCCTTTGCAGTTTCCTATAAACCTCGAGAACCTAAAAACCTGCCCTCTGCCTGGTTTATTGTCTTCACAATACCACATAGCCATGACTCCTGACATCTGTTTCTCCACAGAATTCACTGAGTAAACTTTCAGTAATTAATTCCCCAAGTAGTTTTTTTCATCATTTAGTTAAGGAGCATACTTTCTTAGAAGTGATATTTGAACACACTGTTCAAAAATGGCTTTCTGACCTTGCGGGAAAAAACCAAATAGTCTTTATAGAACTGAAAAGAAAAACAAATTTTCCCTCACCTTTGACTCCAAGTTCTGAAATGGCAATATTCAGTAGAAAAATAAAACAAATAATCTGTAAACCTGCAAATAATAACAAAGTAAGTCAAACCAACATTACCTTCGATGCTCATCAAAAAAAAAACTTCTGATCAGGTTTCTCGTTGTGTTCCAGAGGCCTCGAAATAAGGTTCAGTGTCAAAGTTTTGTGTTAAGTGTTTTGGAATATTTTGCTACAAAGGAGGCATTATGCAAATTCAATCAATGTATGGGGGTCCCCAATTTACAAACATCCAACTTACGAACACTTGTACTTACAATTGCAATCCCATACAGGGCTGTAATTTTAATGACCCAATATACAAACATTTTCTGTTATGTACACGCGGTTCCTTTACACTGTCCTGCATTGTGTTCTGACTTTTGTATAAATCACCTTGGGAACTGACTGCAGCACAGGACCCGTTCACAACCCAGGGTATTTAGTGACTGCCTGGGTGTTTAGGGAGATGCACTGTCCCTGTTTGCTTCCCACCATTTGCTTCATTCCTCCTTGGTTTTCTCTTCCTGCCTCTAACGATGCTGCTGCTGTTTGAGTAAGTTGCACAAAGCCAGTATCCTCACTAAGGATAGCAAAGAGCTGTCTGTTCAGTAATTTGATGGTAGTGACACTTGGAGCAGTCTCTTTCAGTGTGGCCATCTGCTGTCCCTGAGGTGATTGCCTGACAAGTGAATGCCCTGTACTGACTGTACACACTCCCACACAGGAGGAAGATAACTGCATCCTGACAGGCCTCTACTCCTCCTTCATGATACTGCAAACCTCCTTGGGAAATAGTTTCAGCTGACGACGAGGCTCCTGCTCACTTGGGAGAGACCGTCTCGGATAGTTTTGCCAAAATCAACCTCAAAGACAAGACAGGAGCAGGAGAATCGACATTTCGAGCATAAGCCCGTCTTCAGGAAGAAGAAGGGCTTATGCCCGAAATGTCGATTCTCCTGCTCCTTGGATGCTGCCTGACCTGCTGTGCTTTTCCAGCCACACATTTTTCAGCTCTGATCTCCAGCATCTGCAGTCCTCACTTTCTCCTCAAAGACAAGACAGACTTCCTTCCTGAACCTGCCTTCTGAAATAGCTTGCACGCCCTCAGGATATCCCAACGTGTTTTTGTTTTAGATTAGATTAGATTCCTTACAGTGTGGAAACAGGCCCTTCAGCCCAACCAGTCCACACCGACCCTCCGAAGAGCAACCCACCCAGACCCGTTTCCCTCTAACTAATGAACCTAACACTACGGGCAATTTAGCATGGCCAATTCACCTGACCTGCACATCTTTGGACTGTGGGAGGAAACCGGAGCACCCGGGGGAAACCCACGCAGACACAGGGAGAATGTGCAAACTCCACACAGTCAGTCACCTGAGGCGGGAACTGAACCCGGGTCTCTGGCGCTGTGAGGCAGCAGTGCTAACCACTGTGCCACCGTACCGCCCATTTACAGTCAGTGAAGTACTGTTTGACATGTTCTTCCTGTGATGTTAATTTTTTCTCTTTATTCTTTCATAGAATCATAATAAGCAAGAGCAGGAGTAGGCTATTCAGCCCTTTGAACCTACTGCCCCATTCAATATGATCTTGGGTGATCATCCAACTCTGCTCCCCTGTTCCTGCTTTGTCCTCCAGACCCTTTTATCCCTTTCACCCTAAGAACTATATCTCATTCTTTCTTGAAAACATTCAATGTTTTGGCCTCAACCGCTTTCTGTGGCAGAGAATTCCACAGGCTCCTCATTCTCTGGGTGAAGATATTACTCCTCATCTCAGTCCAAAATGGCCTTACACTGTGATTGCTGGTTCTGAACTTCCCAGTCATCAAGAATATCCTTCCTGTATTCACCTTGTCAGAGTTTTCCAGGTTTTTTATAGGATGAGGATGTGGGTATCACTGGCAAGCCTAGCACCCCTGTTCCCCATCCCTAATTGCCCTTGAACCAAGTGGTTTGCTCAGGCTCTTTCAAAGGGTAGGTCAGAGTCAGTAACATTGCTGTGGGTAAACCAGACCACAAAATGACAGCAGATTTCCTTCTGTAGTGGACTTCAGTGAACTGGAATGGTTTTTACGACAATAGTTTCATGGTTTTACAATTCCAGATTTATTAATTGAATATAAATGATATCAGTTGCATGGAGGTTTGTCCCTAGAATATTAGTCTGGGTGTTTGGATCACTAGTTCAGGAGTAACTACTGCAACTCATTAATGTTTGGGAGAAAGTATATTCTGGTCTCCTTCCTATCGAAAAGATGTTGTGAAACTTGAAAGGGTTCAGAAAAGATTTACAAGGATGTTGCCAGGGTTGGAGGGTTTGAGCTACAGGGAGAGGCTGAATAGGCTGGGGCTGTTTTCCCTGGAGCATCGGAGGAGGCTGAGGGGTGACCTTATAGAGGTTTAAAAAATTATGAGGGGCATGGATAGGATAAATAGACAAGGTCTTTTCCCCTGGAGGGGGGTGGGGGTGTGGGGGTTGTAGTCCAGAACGAGAGGGCATAGGTTTAGGGTGAGAGGGGAAAGATATAAAAGAGACCTAAGGGGCAACTTTTTCATGTAGAGGGTGGTACGTGCATGGAATGAGCTGCCAGAGGAAGTGGTGGAGGCTGGACAATTGCAACATTTAAGAGGCATTTGGATGGGTATATGAATAGGAAGGGTTTGGAGGGATATGGGACATGTGCTGGCATGTGGGACTAGATTGGGTTGGTATATCTGGTCGGCATGGACGGGTTGGACCGAAGGGTCTGTTTCCATGCTGTACATCTCTCTGACTCTATGACCCTTTCTAAATTAACTACCTTGTGACCACCAACCAAGTGGGTGAGTGAATAAAGAAAGGGAGCGTTTAATCATTTTGGGTTTCTCAACTGGAGCTGGAGATGAAACTGCAGGAGAAACTCAGCAGGTCTGGCAGGCACCTGTGGAGAGAAAGCAGAGTTAATGTTTCAGGTCCCATGAGCCTTTCTCAGAATTGAAGATAGCTGGGGAGGAGTGAAATATCCACTGATGATGATGATGATGTGGAGTGGGGCAAGGTAAGGAGTGTTGATGGTGGTAGATAGCTGAAGGTCCCCTTCGAGAGACATCAAACATCGCATTTGCTGCATTTGCTCAATTGCTTCACACTATCTCTGCGTACGCACAGTCTGACAAATATTTCAACAAAAATTCTTTGTGCAGGTCGGCGCAACTTCGAGGGCCGAAGGGCCTGTTCTGTGCTGTATTGTTCTATGTTCTACTCTGTATCTAACCTCGTGTTGTCCCTGTCCTGGGAGTGTTTGATGGAGACGGTGTAGAGGCAGCTTTATTCTGTACCTAACCCCATGCTTTTGCTGTCCTGGGAGTGTTCAATGCTTGCTTTGATTTCTTGAAACAGGAAATTTTGTGCTCTAAGGATGTCTCCACACAAAAGAAAGTTAAAAATCACACAACACCAGGTTATAATCCAACAGGTTTATTTGGGAGTACTGGCTTTCAGAGCGCTGCTCCTTCATCAGGTGGTTGTGGAGCAGGACTAAGATACAGAATTTATTGCAAAAGGACTTTTGATCCTGCTCTACAGCTACCTGATGAAGGAGCAATGCTCTGAAAGCTAGTGCTTCCAATTAAACCTGTTGGACTCTAACCTGGTGTTGTGTGATTTTTAACATTGTCCACCCCAGTCCAACACCGGCTCTTCCTCATCACACAAAAGAAAGACTGAGAGAGTGATGGTCAAACTGGGAAAATAAAGCAGGAAAGTGGAGTTAAGCAATGGTTGGTTCCGATATGATCATACTGAATGACGGAGCAGGTTGGAAGGGCCAAATGGACTACTCCTGCTCCAATTTCTTCTGGTCTCACACTCAGGCACTTTGATTGGTGTGAGAATTAATAGAAATAAATTAACCAACAACAAAAACATGTTGTACTTGATTTAAAAATACAATTTGAAGATGGAGGGGTTTGATAACATGATTTTATTCCTCATGCCTATATTGCTGCCTGCTTATATTTCACATCCTTGCCTAATTGATTTGTAAAAATCGCTGCCTGTGTCCCCTTCATCCCTTGGTTTCTCTCTTGTTCTTCATTTCATTCCCTGACAGTTTATCAGGATGGACATGCCTTCTTCGCAATCTCATCTCATTCCCTCAGGGAACTATCTGGGCCCCTCATTATCACATTAAACAAACCTGTTATAATTTCACTAACTCAGCCCCTTCCTCCACGCAGCCAGATGTCCACAAGCCTTTGCTAGTTCCCCAGGGAGGGGTGTGTGTGTGTGTGTGTCTCTTTTTCTGTTTGTATCTCTGTGTACCTGTGCACATCTCAGTGTGTATGTATGTGCTTGAGTCTCTCATGTGTATGTGTCTGTCTCTGTGTATGTCTCTTTGTGTCTGTTTGTATGTGTTTGTCTCTGTGTGAATGTGTGTGTCTCTGTATTTCTCTCTGTATCTGTGTGTGTGTGTGTGTCTATGTGTATATCTCTCTGTATCTGTATGTATGTGTGTGTCTCTGTGTATCTCTCTCTGTAGAGCTGAAAAATGTGTTTCTGGAAAAGCGCAGCAGGTCAGGCAGCATCCAAGGAACAGGAGAATCGACGTTTCAGGCATGAGCCCTTCTTCAAGAATGAGGAGGGTGTGCCAAGCAAGCTAAGATAAAAGGTAGGGAGGAGGGACT
>NC_057721.1:81792394-81800128 GCF_004010195.1 Chiloscyllium plagiosum
GAGGTGTGGGCGCAAGTTTTGCATTTCTTGAGGTTGCAGGGGAAGGTGCCGGGAGTGGAGGTTGGGTTGGTGGGGGGTGTGGACCTGATGAGGGAGTCACGGAGGGAGTGGTCTTTCTGGAATGCTGATAGGAGAGAGGAGGGAAATATATCCTTGGTGGTGGGATCTGTTTGGAAATCTCTCTCTATATCTGTGTGTATGTGTGTGTCTCTGTGTGAATGTGGGTGTCTCTGTGTATCTCTCTCTATATCTGTGTGTATGTGTGTCTATGTTTATGTCCGTATCTGTGTATACGTGTGTGTCTGTATGTCTGTGTGTGTCTGTGTCTATCTTTCTGTACCTGTGTATATTTGTCTCTGCAAGTGTCTTGCGCTCTGTGTTGGGGGGTGGAAATATGGAATGTGCTAACTCAGGAAATGGTCCAAGGGAGCATTACAGATGGATTGGAGAGGGAATGGAATTAATACATAAGGGAGAAAGGGACAGGAAGATGTGATGCTAGGTTGAAGGGGAAAAGGGAGTACATGGATATCGAAGGTGTCCCAAAGTGCTTATTAGCCAGTGCAGTACAGTTAAAATGTTAGCATCATAATAATTGCAGGAAGATGGGTGAGGAAAGCCAAGAGTCTTTTGTGAAGCATTAGCACTAGCATGGATCTCTTGGGCTGAATGGCCTGTTTGTGCTCTGCTAGTTCATGGTGGGCCTGTGCTGTTACCCCGTCAGACCTCTTGGATTGGTCCATTATATTCCTTCCTCTGACCTGAGGAATTCTGAAGGTGCTGGCAACAAAAAAACATCAGCTCCTAATGTGTTGATCCCAGATACACAGATCCCGGATACACAGATCCCGGATACACGGAGATCCCAGATACATTGAGATCCCGGATACACTGACATCCTGGGTACACCCAAAGATCCCAGATCCCAGACAACAAAACCTGGATACTCACAGACCCGGATACAGTAAAATCCTGCATACGCTTGGATCCTGTAGATGCCCGGATCCCAGATACATTGAGAAGTTGCACACAGAAGGAAATATTTGAAAAGTGCACTAAGCAGATTGAACCACAGCTGCAGCATGGGAGAAAGGTGTTCATCACCAGACTCAATATCCCTGACCTCAGCAGCTCCCGCTAATCACAGAGTCCACCATGCTCCTCCAGCCATGGTCCTCCAAGCATGATCTTCTAACCAAAACAAAACTCTTCACTGTAACTAAGTACATGTGACAAAAATAAATCCAATCAAAGATAACCTTCTTCACTGTCAACTGTACTGTCAATTTTGGTGTCATCCACAAACCTATTAACCATGCCTCCTAAATGCTCATCCAAACAGGGTGGTGAAGAAATTGGTTGGTATGCTTGTCATTGGTCAGAGCATTGAGTATAGGTGTTGGAATGTCAGGTTACAGCTGTCCTTTCCCAGCCCCTCCCCTTCCCTTCCACTGCTCCCTGCTACCAATCGGATTCATTCCTCCCATTGACCAACCAGGTCGTACCCTCTACCTGTCTTCACCTATCCCCATTTCACCACCCTTCCCTGTCACCCCCTTTATCTGTAGCTCTCCCTACACTTACCCCCAGTCCTGAAGAAGAGTTACACTTGAAACATTGACTTCTCCACCTCCTGATGCTGCCTGGCTTGCTGTGTTCTTCCAGCTTCCTGCCTGTCGACCTTGGATTTTAGCATTTGAAGTTTTTTTTTGTCTCTAATCCTTACTTGGTCTGGCCTACATGTGACTTCAGAATCACAACAATAGGATTGACTCTTAACTGCCCTCTGGGCAATTAGAAATGGGTTATAAATGCTGGCTCAGCCAGTGATACCTTCATCCCACGAATGAATTTTCAAATGATTATCCTTAATCTGCATGTCCCACTTGGGTCATTTCATAGGTTTTTAGAGTCATTGACTCATAGAGATGTACAGCACCCTTCAGTCCAACCCATCCATGCCGATCAGATATCTCAACCCAATCTAGTCCCACCTGCCAGCACCCGGCCCATATCCCTCCAAACCCATCCTATTCATATACCAATCCAGATGCCTTATGAATGCTGTAATTGTACCAGCCTCCACCACTTCCTCTGGCAGCTCATTCCATACACATATCACCCTCTGTGAGAAAACGTTGCCCCTTAGGTCTCTTTTATACCTTTCCCCTCTCACCCTAAACCTATGCACACTAGTTCTGCACTCCCCCACCCCAAGGAAAAGACTTTGTCTATTTATCCTATCCAAGCCCCTCGTAATTTTGTAAACCTCTATAAGGTCACCCCTCAGCCTCCGATGCTCCAGGGGAAACAGCCCCAGCCTACTCAGCATCTCCCTATAGCTCAAATCCTCCAACCCTGCCAACATCTTCGTAAATCTTTTCTGAACCCTTTCAAGTTTCACAACATCTTTCCGATAGGAAGGAGACCAGAATTACATGTAATATTCCAACAGTGGCCTGACCAATGTCCTGTACAGCTACAACATGACCTCCCAACTCCTGTACTCAATACTCTGACCAATAAATGAAAGCATACCAAACGCCTCCTTCACTATCCTATCTACCTGCAACTCCACTTTCAAGGAGCTATGAACCTGCACTCCAAGGTCTCTTTGTTCAGTAACATTCCTTATGACCTTACCATTAAGCGTATAAGTCCTGCTAAGATTTGTTTTCCCAAAATGCAGCATCTCACATTTATCTAAATTGAACTCCATCTGCCACTCCTCAGCCCATTGGCCCATCTGGTCAAGATCCCTTGAGCGATAGGTTTAGACAGTGGATTTGGATTGGCTCAGGCTTAGAGGGCCGAATTTTCTTTGTTCTTTGTTCTTTATCCCATTGCACTCTGAGGTAACCTTCTTCATTGTCCACTCCAACTCCAATTTTGGTGTCATCTGCAAACTTACTAACTGTACTCACATCTAAATCATTTATATATAAATGTCAGCCATGTTGTTGTGGGTCTGGAGGCACATGCAGACCAGACCAAGTGAAGACAGCAAAGTTCCTTCCTGAAAGAGCATTGGTGAACCAAATCGGTTTTTACAGCAAGCATAGAAAGCTGTCGAGTCAACTGTGCCTGCCTTTCAGTTCCAGAGTTGTTGGTTGAATTTAAATTCCTGTTGTGATGAGATTTGTACTGTTGTCCTTAGAGCATTCCGGATTCCTAACCAAATTCCGAACACAGAATCAAGTCCTCGTGAAAAGGGCACTACATGAATGCAAACTCAGTCTCTCTCATTTGACCTATTTTTAAATGTGTCTCCTCCGATGGAATCTTCAAGGAAATCATCTTGACTTCTATGAATATTGTGTATTTCAGCTTGATTTTCTGGGCAGAGATCTGCGATCTTTTTAAATTTATAAAGATGTTCGACAGAGATCCAAGCAAAATCCATGGAATTATAATGAATTTACAACACAGAAAAAGGCCATTCGGCCCCTCTGATCTGTGCTGGTGTTTATGCGCCACTTAATTAAAACTCACACAACACCAGGTTATAGTCCAACAGGTTGATTTGGGAGCACTAGTTTCCAGGTAGCTGGTTAAGGAACACCACTCCAAAAGCTAGTGCTTCCAAATAAACTTGTTGGACTATAGCCTGGGGTTGTGTGAGTTTTAACTTTGTCTACCCCAGTCCAACACCTCCATATCGTGCTCCACATGAGCCACTTTCATTTCCCTATCGTGATAATCTCTTTTTAAATAGTTTGGTCTCGTATTTAGTTATATAATGGTGCTGGGATAGACTATGGGCATTTTATTACATCATAGACTCTATATAAATGCAAGTTAGTGTTGTTGTTATTGTTTTGCTGCCCGATGGCTGATTGTGTTCATCGAGCTTTTTCCCTCAGGCTCACTGTTATTCACCTCAACCAGACTCTGTGTTAAATCTTTGTTTAAAAAAATTACCTGAGAAATCTGCGACATTTATAAAATGCAATGAGAGCTCGAGTAAACGTTAGGAAACTAATAACGCACAAGCTTATCAACATTGACCCTCAGGAAACAATAAATCGATGCCTGAGGTTTCAATTTGAAAGCTTCTTCCATCAGATCAGTCATAAATAACAGGGACAAACAATTTCATTTCAATTTACTGCCAGAGAAATTGCAACAGTTTTTCCTTGCGTTGTAAAAATGTCTTTGTTTTAAGCATCAGTTTGCTTGTAATAAATCAGCTCAATTTGTGTCCATAAGCGAATGAGGCTGCTGTTCAGAGCCAAGTCGAGGATCAGTGCAGAGATCTCCTGTTCTGAGTTGCTGAGGTCTGGGGTCTGGGTGCACAATATTCTGTCATTACCGGCTGTGGTACCCAATGCTCCCATTTGGATTTCCTTCTGGTTAATACATAGGAGCACCACCCTCTGCAAGTTCTCCTCACCATCTCGACCTGAAAATATATTGCTTGGTGATGGACACTGAAGTTCCCTAACCAAACTACATCTGTCACTCTCAGTGCGTTCTCAAAGTGGTGTTCAATGCCAGGGGCTTGCGTATGTGGTAATGAGCAAGTGACTTGCAAGCCTATGTTAGATCTGATGCCATGTGCCTTCTCTGAGCTGGAGTCCATGTTGAGGACTCCCAGGGTAATTCCTCCCAACCATGCACCACTGTGACACTACCTCTGCTGGGTCTGTTCAGCTGCTGACACAGAACATCCCCAGAGATGGTAATGTCAGTACGATGTATAACTACATCTAGCTGTTGCTTGACTAGTCTGTGACACAGCTCTCCCAGTTTTGGTGTGAGCCTCCAGATGCTCATAAGGAAGACTTTGCAGGGTCAATAGGGCTGTTTCTGCCGATATTGTTCCTGGTACATAGGCACTAGAATTTCAAATCTAATGTTTATGCACCTTCAACTTATGTATTCCTCACTCTGTTCTATCACCCAATGAGCTGTGTATTCTATGATCAGCCTGTACTGCACACAAATCAAAACTTTTCATTGTGCTTGGGTATATGGGACAATAGATGGAAATGTGTTGCTGGAGAAGCGCAGCAGGTCAGGCAGCATCTAGGGAACAGGAGAATCGACGTTTCGGGCATTAGCCCTTCTTCAGGCTAATGCCCGAAACGTCGATTCTCCTGTTCCCTAGATGCTGCCTGACCTGCTGCGCTTCTCCAGCAACACATTTCCATCTCTGATCTCCAGCATCTGCAGACCTCATTTTCTCTATATGGGACAATAATAAATCAAATCAATCAGCTTAGCATCCCTACAGTGTGGAAACAGGCCCTTCAGCCCAAATCCACACCAACCCTCCGAAGAGTATTCCACCCTGACCCAATAGCCTACATTTACCCCAGACTATAGCACCCAACCAACATATCCCTGAACGCTATGGCCAATTCACCTGAGCTATACACCTGTGGACTGTGGGAGGAAACCCACGCAGACACAGGGAGAATGTGCAAACTCCACACAGACAGTTACCCGAGGTGGGACTGAACCCAAGTCCCGGGCACTGTAACTCAGCAGTGCTAAACACTTCGGGTTGCCTGTTTGGATTCATTTTTTGAACTTTATGCAAAATGTGTGACTTGTGAGGGGGCCACTTCAGAATGCAGTTAAGAGTCAAACACATTGCTGTGGGTCTGGAGTTACATGTAGACCAGATCAGGTAAGGATAGTAGATTCCCCTCCCCAAGAGCATTAGTGAACCAGATGGAGCTTTACAGCAATTCACAATGGTTAATGGTTGTTATTAATTCCAGACTTTATTGATTAAAGTTTCCCAATCTGCCTTGGCAGGATTATAACGTGTTGTCTTCAGAACATTAAGCTATCTGGTCTGAGTGATTTATCCACCTTCAGACGTCTCAGCTTCCTCAGCACCTTCTCCTTAGTGATGGCTGCTACACTCACCCCTTGCCCCCTGACTCACCTGAAGGTGTGCGATGTTGCTGGCGTCTTCCACTGTGAAAGTTGATGCCAAGTGCCTATTCAGTCCCTCCACCATTTCTTGGTTCCTCATTACCACACCCAGCCACATTCTCCAGCGGTCCAATTTCCACTCTTACCTCTCTATTACCTTTTTGTATCTGAACAGCTCTTGCAATCTGCTTTTATAGTTTTTACATAACTTACTCTCTTATTTCATCTTCTCCCCCTGTTTTTGCTGTCTTTGATTATCCTGTGCCGGTTTGCAAAGGCTTTTCAATCCCTTGGTTTCACAATCATCTTCCCCACATTGTGTGTTTGTCCTTTTGCTTTTGCGCTGTCCCTGACTTCCCTTGTCAGCGATGGTTACCTTATCCTCCCCTCAGTGCGTTTCTTCTTCCTTGTGGTGAGTTTCTGCTGTGCCTCCTGAACCACCCCCAGAAACCCCTGCCACCGTTTCTCCATCATCCTCCCTGGTAGGCTCCCCTTCCAATCAACTCTGGCCAGCTCCTCCCTCATGTCTTTGTACTTACCTTGACTCAGTTGCAATAGCGTTACATCATGAAATAACTGCACAGAGGCTGGGATCCTGTCACCAAGCGACCCGTTAGCCACATGTGCACAGCACATGGGCTCTGACCAGCCAGCTGGATACCAGCCTAATGAGTTTTCTGACTAAAGTCAGGCCTCTGGCACCCCTATTGTTATCGCGAGACCACAGACCAGCAACAACTACCACAGCTAGCCAGCCTAGATCCTGAAGGACGTTTTAGCCATTTGGTCGAAGTTTGGTCTTGTTTTTGGGTTTTCTTGTGGGCTGGCTCAGGGTCTCCCTGCTCAGGATATGTCCTCCATGAGCCTCTGCAATTGCCTTCATTCAAATGGTGTTCCCCAAACTCAGTGGGACAGGTGATGGAGTCCACTTCCATTGGGATGCCCTGTAGCTCCCATGAGCCCTTGCCACATTTTCTAACGACAAAGCGAGTTGTAGTGTCTGTTGGAAGTCTGGTTGGGCTTCAGCTGATAGGTGCTTTAACATGTTCACATCATTAATCCCACATACCAAACCACCTCTCAGCATCTCACTCAGGGCTAACTAACAACCACATTTCTCTGCTCGTCACCTTAACCTGGTCACAAATCCTGAAATGGATTCCCCCAGTTCTTGAACAGCTGAATAAAACCAATAACATGTCAGAATTAAAGGAGACTTGGGATCATGATATTCCTTAATTAAGTCCATCCGCACTTGAAAGTGTTTAGTATCTGATGGGACATGTAAGGCTCCCAAATACTAGGGGGGTCTGCAAGCTACCAGACAAATTACTCATTGCTGTTCTTCTGCCCCAATGTCGTTTTCCTGGAAAAAGTAACACATTCTTTCAACATAATGACAGGATCTTGCTGTCTTGCAGAATACCTTGAGATATTTGTATCACCGATAGTCACAGGTGAGGTGCCGGAAGACTGGAGGTTGGCTAACCTGGTGCCACTGTTTAAGAAAAGTGGTAAGGACAAGCTAGGGAACTATAGACCAGTGAGCCTGACCGCGGTGGTGGGCAAGTTGTTGGAGGGAATCCTGAGGGACAGGATGTACATGTATTTGGAAAGGCAAGGACTGATTAGGGATAGTCAACATGGCTTTGTGCATGGGAAATCATGTCTCACAAACTTGATTGAGGTTTTTGAAAAAGTAACAAAGAAGATTGATGAGAACAGAGCAGTGGATGTGAACTATATGGACTTCAGTGAGGCGTTCGACAAGCTTCCCCGTGGGAGACTGATTAGCAAGCTTAGATCTCATGGAATACAGGGAGATCTAGCCATTTGGATACAGAA
>NC_057721.1:81800632-81805275 GCF_004010195.1 Chiloscyllium plagiosum
GGGGAGTCCAGAACTAGAGGGCACAGGTTTAGGGTGAGAGGGGAAAGATATAAAAGAGACCTAAGGGGCAACTTTTTCACACAGAGGATGGTATATGTATGGAATGAGCTGCCAGAGGAAGTGGTGGAGGCTGGTACAATTGCAACACTTAAGAGGTATCTGGATGGGTATATAAATAGGAAGGGTTTGGAGCGAAATGGGCCGGGTGCTGGCAGGTGGGACTAGATTGGGTTGGGATATCTGGTCGGCATGGACGGGTTGGACCGAAGGGTCTGTTTCCATGCTGTACATCTCTATGACTCTCTATGATCAAATGAGTCAAACTTCCCAAATAAATATTTACCCCCATCAAGGGTATTTCAGAAGTGTCCTGTTTTTTCTCTAGTCTCCCCTGAAATAAATCCACTGAGGCTGGTATTCCATCACCAAGTCACCTTTCATTTGCATGTGTACGGTACATGGACAGCTCAGAGACAGTCTCTAAAGCAAGGAGACTCCCTGATGCTCCTGTTTATATCTGTCAGCCAGGGCTCCCTGTTTGGTCCAGATTAACAACTCCAATCAAGGATCTCATAGTCAATGAGATCCACCTGACCCCTTCCAGTCACTACACATCCGATCCCAGCATCGCCGTCCCGAACTGCGTGGTGAATTCTATCATATCATGATCACTGACCCTGAGGGGTTCCTTCACCTTAAGCTCCCTAATCAGCTCTGCCTCATTACACATCACCACATCCAGAATTGCCTGTTCCCTCATGGACTCTACCACACGCTGCTCCAACAAAACTAACTCATAGACATTCCGCAAATTTCCTTTCTTGGGATCTGCTGCCAACTTGATTTTCCAATCCATCCGCATGTTGAAGTCCCTCATGATGACTGTAATGGTGCCTTTCTGACATGCCTTTTCCAACTCCCAGTTTATTTTCTGTCCTATTGTTGGGATGCCTGTATATAGTTCCCATCAAAGTCTTTTATCCTTGGTGGTTCCTCAACTCTACCCACACAGATTCTACGCCTTCTGACCCGTCATCATTTCTTGTTGTTGTTTTCATTTCATTTATTTCAATCAAGGCAACTCTGCCCCCTCTGCCCCCCAACAGCTGAGCTGGATGGACTACATCCCAGTGTTCTGAAGGAGATCACTGTAGAGATTGTAGAGACATTAGTGGTGATCTTTCAGGAATCACTGGAAACAGGGAGGGTTCCAGAGGACTGGAATATGGCTAATGTGCCATCCCTGTTTAAGAAGGGAGGGAGGCAGAAGACAGGAAATTATAGACCAGTTAGCCTGACCTCAGCCATTGGCAAGATTTTAGAGTTCATTATCAAGGATGAGATGACAGCGTATTTGGAAAAATAGAGCATGGTTTCATCAAGGAGAGATCATGCCTGACAAATCTGTTGGAATTCTTTGAGGAAGTAACAAGCAAGTTAGACAAAGGAGATTCAGTGGACATGATCTATTTGGATTTCCAAAAGGTCTTTGGCAAGGTGCTGCACTGGAGGTTGCTGAATAAGATCAGAGCCCATGGTGTTAAGGGCAAGGTACTGGTCTGGATAGAGGATTGGCTGACTGACAGAAGGCAGAGAGTGGGGAGAAAGGGGGTTATGTCAGGATGGCAACTGGTGACTAGTAGAATTCTGCAGGAGTCTGTGTTGGGACCACAACTATTCATGTTACACATTAACAATCTAGAGGAAGGAACTGAAGGCATTGTTATGAAATTTGTAGATGACACAATGATAGGTGGAGGTCCAGGTAGTGTTGAGGAAGTGGGGAGGCATAAATACAAGAGCAGAGACGTGCTGCTGAGTCTGTATAAGGCTCTGGTCAGGCTGCATTTGGAATATTGTGAGCAGTTTTGAGGAAGGATGTGCTGGCACTGGAGGGGGACCAGGCATGAAGAGCTTGTCATATGAGGAGTGGTTGAGGACTCTGGGTCTGTACGTGATGAAGTTTAGAAGGATGGGAGGGGATTTGATTGAAACGTATAGAACACTGCAGGGCCTGGATAGAGTTGATGTGGAGAAGATGTTTCCACCATTGGAGAGACAGAACCTGAGGGCACAGCCTCAGAGTGGAAGGAATGACGCTTTCGAATGGAAATGAAGGAGAATTTCTTCCGCCAGAAGGTGGGGAATCTGTGGGCCTCATTACTGCAGATTGTTGTAGAGACCAAGTCATTGAATGTATTTAAGAGAGAGAGAGAGAGACAGAGAGATTCTTCATTCGGAAGAGGATCAAGGGTTACAGGGAGAAGGCAGGAGAATAGGGTTGAGAAACAGATCAGCCATGATCGAATGGTGGAGCAGTTTCGATGGGCTGAATGGCCTAATTGTTTTCCTGTATCTGATGGTCTTATGCGGTTCTGGATCACTGGCCTTGTCACATTCCCAGTACACCCACCAGCTCCCTGTTGTCCCTGCTTTCTTTCCAAGTGGGAATATCAGATAAGTTCCGCTCAGTGGTATTCAACCAGAGGTGTTCTCCTGGCCTTGAGTGAGGGGTCCTGTAAAAGAGCTTCAGTTGCCATGAAGAGCTGCAGGATGCTCTGAGATCTTGAAACATGCTGAAAAAATACAACTTCTTTCTTTGATTGTTCTTTCTTCGCTGTGTATTCACTCGTCAGAAATGAGAAACTCTTGCCTTCACATTGTTGCCCCTGACAGAGCTAGTTAAACCATCAGATGAGGCCAAGAGAACAGGCAGGTTCTTGTTCTGCCATGTAGAATGGGACCATGAAGGATCAGTCACACACCTTGATGCTGTTTTTATTGATGTGGTACTCAGGGACTGAGTGCAAGTAGCCAGTGCCTGAGGCAACCAACATTTAGCTCCGTGTACCCACGCCTGGTTTGTGTAGTCTAGCATCTCAGTATTGTTACATTTATCAGTTAGGGGTCATTTAACATTCAGCAGTGTCTGATTTCAAACTGCTCCACGGAGACTCAGATAGATTGTAATGTCTGCTTGGCAGTTGCTCGGGTTGTTTTCTGGTTAATGAGCTGATCTGGAGTTTCCCAGAAGCCCAGATGCGAAACCAGTCCTCAACCTATGACCTTGGCCAGTGAGAGACCTGTGGTGAGTGAATTCAAGATGAACAATCATGATTATCTTGGCTGTTCTTTCAACACTGGAACTTATGCACCCATCTCGATGTTTGACACGAAGCCTGTCCTTCCTGTCCAACCACAAGCTTACATTTTTTTAAACAGAATCCCACTGCTGTATTCACAGAAAACCACTAACTCCCCTCAACAGGACACAAGGGTAATTTGTACACCTCATGATTTGTTATTCCCATCTCCAGCCTTCAGACTCAATCTCTGACCACTGCACTGCTCTATTTTACTGATTCAACTCCACTTCATTTCTTCTGTGAACCTTCATGTCCATAGCTCCCACCCTGCTCTCTCTCTCTCTCTCTCTCTGTCTCTCTTAGCCCTGGCTGTGCTGAGATGACAGACCCTGAGAGGGGATGACCCCCAGGGAATTGAGAGAATGGGAGTTGCTCAGTTCAGATGGAGACAAGGGCAGATTCTGTAATTCAGAGGGTTACAAACCTTTGGAACTCTCTAGCCCAGGAAGCTTCACACTGAGATGGACCAATTGCTATGACTCTTCATCAGAGCACAAAACGTTAGCTTGCTCTCTCTCCATGGAGAAAGTGAGAACATTCCCGATGAAGGGCTTATGCCCAAAACATCGACTCGCCTGCTCCTCGATGCTGCCTGACCTGCCGTGCTTTTCTAGCACCACACTTTTTGACTCTCTCCATAGCTGCTGCCTGACCTGCTGTATTTGTTGTTGTCAGTACAGATTCCAGCATCCGCCACAATTTGTTCCCAAATTTGTTCTTATGCAGGAAGGTTGAAGAGCGAAGAAGGATGAGAGGTGACAAGATAATGAGAGACACAGAGAGAATGAATAGTCAAAAACATTTTCCGAGGACAGAAATGTCGATCACGAGGGGGCATAATGTTAAGGTGATTGGAGGAAGGTATCGGGGAGGTGTCAGAGGTAGGTTCTTTACACAGAGAGTGGTGGGTGCATGGAATGCACTGCCAGTGGTGGTAGTAGAGTCAGAGACATTAGGGACATTTAAGCAACTCATGGATAGGCTGATGGAAGAAAGGACAATGAAAGCTATGTAGGTTAGTCTGATCTTAGACTAGGATAAAAGGTCAGCACAACATCGAGGGCGGAAGGGCCTGTACTGTGCTGTACTGTTCTGCGTTCTATATTCTGTATTCTAAAGCTTTTCAATGTACTTAGGTACACGTGACTATAATAAATAAAATCAAATGGGACCTTGACCAGATGGGCCAATGGACTGAGGAATGGAAGATGGAGTTTAATTTAGATAAATGCGAGGTGCTACATTTTGGGAAAGCAAATCAGAGCAGAACTTATACACTTAATGCTAAGGTCCTTGGGAGTGTTGCTGAACAGAGACACCTTGGAGTGCAGGTTCATAACTCCTTGAAAGTGGAGTCGCAGGTAGATAGGATAGTGAAGAAGGTGTTTGGTATGCTTTCCTTTATTGGTCAGAGTATTGAGTACAGGAGTTGGGAGGTCATGTTGCGGCTGTACCGGACATTGGTTAGGCCACTGTTGGAATACTGCGTGCAATTCT
>NC_057721.1:81805706-81826867 GCF_004010195.1 Chiloscyllium plagiosum
GGGACTTGTAGAGCTGCAGCAAAACCTCGCGGCTCTTAAACTCAATCCTCCTGTTAATGAAATCCAAAACACCATATGCTTTCTGAACAACCCTATCCACTTGGGTGGCAACTTTGAGGGATTTATGTACTTGCACACCCAGATCCCTCTGTTCCTCCACACTGCCAAGAATCCTGTCTTTAATCCTATATTCAGCACTCGAGTTACTTCCAAAATGCATCACTTCACATTTATTCAGGTTGAACTCCATCTGCCATTTCTCTGTCGCACTGCAGCCTGCAATACCCCTCAATACTATCGATAACACCTCCAACCTTTGTGTCATCTGCAAATTTACTAACCCACCCCTCAACCTCCTCATCCTAGTCATTTATGAAAACTACAAAGAGCAGAGGCCCAACAACAGAGCCCTGCGGGACCCCACTCAACACTGACCTCCAGGCAGAATACTTCCCATCTACAACCACTCTCTGCCTTCTGTCAGCCAGCCAATTCTGAATCCAGGTAGCCAAATCTCCCTGTATCCCATACCTCCTGACTTTATGAATGAGCCGACCATGGGGAACCTTATCAAATGCCTTGCTGAAGTCCATATACACCACATCCACTGCTCGACCTTTGTCGATCTGTCTCATCACCTCCTCAAACAACTCAATAAGATTTGTGAGGCATGACCTGCCCCTCACAGAGCATTGCTGATTGCCTTTAATCACACTATGCTTTGCTAAATAGTCATAAATCCTATCCCTCAGAATTCTTTCCAAAACCTTGCTGAACACAGACATAAGACTGACTGGTCTGTAATAGCCAGGGATTTCCCTATTCCCCTTCTTGAAAAGAGGAACAACATTCGCCTCCCTCCAATCCTCCGGTACGACTCCCGTGGAGAGTGAGGAGGTAAATATCCTTGCCAGCGGCTTCACAACCTCCTTTCTCGCTTCCCGGAGCAGCCGAGGATAAATCTGGTCTGGCCCTGGGGACTTATCAATCTTAATGTTTTCCAAAATTTCCAGCACAACATCTTCATCAATCTTGATCTGGTCAAGACTGTATCCCAGCTCCTCAAAGTTCTCATTCACAACAAGGTCCCTTTCCTTGGTGAAAACTGAAGCAAAAAACTCATTGAGGGCTTCCCCGATCTGCTCAGACTCCAGGCACAAGTTCCCTCCACTATCCCTGATCGGCCCTACCTTCTCCCAGATCATTCTCTTATTCCTCACGTATGAGTGTTGGGGTTAATAGGTTAATAGGCTGGGGCTGTTTTCCCTGGAGTGTCAGAGGCTGAGGGGTGACCCTATTGAGGTTTATAAAATCATGAGGGGCATGGATAGGGTGAATAGACAAGGTCTTTTCCCTGGTGTTGGGGGAGTCCAGAAGTAGGGGGCATAGGTTTAGGGTGAGAGGGGGGATGATATAAAAGAGACCTAAGGGACAACGTTTTCATGTAGAGGGTAGTATGTGTATAGAATGAACTGCCGGAGAATGTGGTGGAGGCTGGTACAATTACAATATTTAAAAGGCATTTGGATAGGTATATGAATAGGAAGGGTTTGGAGGGATATGGGCCGGGTGCTGGGAGGTGGGACTAGATTAGGTTGGGATATCTGGTCGGCATGGACGGGTTGGACCGAAGGGTCATAGAGTCTCAATGACTCTATGACTCTAAAATACTGAAATTGAGATACCTCCCATTGATGATGAAGAAATATTAACTTTGTTTCTGTGTCTCCACAGATACTGCCTGACCCGTTGACATGTTTAGTGTCCTCAGTTCGATTTCAGTTTCCAGCGTCCTCAGCATTTCATTTCTGTGTTCGTCTGCGTAAATATCTGATCTGACAGTAAGTTGGTGGCGATCGTCATTGTTACAAAATGTGTTCCTGATGTAGCCCTGCACCAGGATTGCTGGCTGTGCTGCAGGTTTGGAACAGGAGAGAAAGTCCACATTGTTGGTTCCTGGAGCAGCAAACTAGATATTGGGTAATTTCTCTGGAATTCAACTTGAATTCACAGTCCAAGAGATCGAAGTGATGAGTGAGAATGAGGAATTGAAGGAAATTAGTAAAAACAAGAAGGTTTCACTGGGACTGAAAGGTGACCAAGTCCTAGGGCCTGAAGGTTTACACCCCAGAGTATTGAAGAGCTGGGTGCAGAGATAGGCAATGTCTTGGTGATAATCTTCCAAAATTCTACAGATTCTGGAATGGTTCCTGTGGTTTGGAAGCGTCAAATATCACCTCACTATTTAAGAAAGGAGTGTGAGAGAAAACCGAGAATTACAGACATCAGGAGGAAGGAAAATGAAACAATCTTTTTGATTTAACATGATTTATTACTGCGATGCAATGAAAATTGTTAAACAAAAGTTATCAATGAACTCTTGGGCAGAATCAGCATGGATTGGGAAAGTGTTTGTTGAATTTGGAGGTTTTTTTTGAGGATGTTACTAATGAGGTTGATGAAAGGGTGATGATGGATGTGGTATACTTGGATTTTCTGTAAGCCCCCATTTGCAACACGGTGGTTAGAAAGATTAAACCTCATGGGATAGGAGGGAATGTACTGGCATGGATTAATGATCAGAATGATTGGCTCTTTCTCATGTTGGAAATGTGTTGCTGGAAAAGCGCAGCAGGTCAGGCAGCATCTAGGGAACAGGAGAATCGACGTTTCGGGCATTAGCCCTTCTTCAGGCTAATGCCCGAAACGTCGATTCTCCTGTTCCCTAGATGCTGCCTGACCTGCTGCGCTTTTCCAGCAACACATTTCCATCTCTGATCTCCAGCATCTGCAGACTTCACTTTCTCTTCTTTCTCATGTTGGCGTGCTGTGATTAGTGTGGTACTGCAAGGATTAATTCTTGGGCCCCAGCTGTTCACAATATGCATCAATGGTTTGGGGAGGGGGATTTAATGTAGTGTTTCAAAATTTGGAAATGATACAAACCTAAATGGGAATGTGTGTCCTGATGAAGATGTAAAGCAGGTTCAGGAGGATTTGGACAGGCTTAGTGAATGTGTAGGAACATTGCGAATGGACTAGATTGTGGAAGAAGAAGGTGTGGTTATCGAATTTGGTAAAAGAAAATGATATGCAGAGTATTTCGTTAACGGGAAGAGTTTGGAAAATGTGGACATATAAAGGGAACTACGTGCCCTTGTCAGTGAGTTACTGGAGGCTAAGATGCAGGTGCAGCAAGCTAATAGGAAGGCTATTGAATGGTAGTCTTTATTGCAAGAGTGTTTGAGCACAGGAATAGTGATGCCTTGCTGTAGGAGCTTGGTTAGATCTTACCTGGAACACTGTGTGCAGTTTCTGTTTCTTTCTTTCAGGAAAGATAAAGTTACCAGATAGGGAGTGCAGCAAATGTTTTCAGGATTCATCTCCAGGCTGGTCGGCTACCTTATGAGGGGAGATTGGGCTCACTGAAGCTGTATACTCCAGGGATTCAAAGAATGAGAGGTGATCTCCTTGAAATAGACAAAATACTTACAGACAGGGTCGATGTGGGTAAGATATTTTTCCTGGTTGGGGAGTTTAGAACCAGGGGCCACAGGTTTAAAAATAAGAGGAATGCTATCTCAGACCAAGAAACAAAAGCAGAACTTGCTGGAGAAACTCAGCAGGCGAGGTGATGAGGAGCAACGTGTTCACTCCGCAAGGTGGGAACTGCAGTCTTGGTGGGTCTCTTTGAAGAGTTTCATGTTTTTGACGACTTTTGGAAGAATGGGAGTCGAGTACCAGTGCATCCTTCCCATTGTGTAAGATTGTGTAAGATGCTCCTGAGAGAGCTCATGTCGTTTCTGAGGAAGGTCAGGGTAGTTTCTCTCAGTAGCCTCCATCTACATTACCAAAGAACAGACCACCTGCTCCTTATCACTTTGCTGCCTGTGGGATCTTCCTGTGCACAGTGTAGCTGCTGTGTTTCCTTCACTACAGCAATGATGACCCTTCGAAAAGGGGTGAACGTCTTTGAGGTGCTCTGAGCTGTTCAAATGCAGAGTACACACAGAGACGATTACTCAGCTGGAAGACACTTGTGATCCAATTTCAAATTCAGTGGCCAGAGATGGATTTTATTTGGTCTCTGGAACCCACGAGTCAGCATGCTCTCTGCTGCTGCTACAATTTTGATTTCTGCTGCATTGGCTAATGCCTGGTTACATCAGCAATGCATCTCACATGATATCCAGTTGTGTCTGTCTGCATGGCCCACATGATTAATCTTATCCCTTATGGTAGAGATTTATTGGGGAGACAATGACCGTGTGGTATTATCACCAGACTATTTATCCAGGGACCCAGATAATATCCTGAGGATCTAGGTTCGAATCCAGCCATGGTAGTTGGTGGAATTAAGAGCCAAGTGACGACCTTGAATCCATTGTCGTTGTCAGAAAACCCCATCTGGGTCACTAATGCCCTTTAGGGAAGGAAGCTGCCATCCTTACCTGGTCTGGCCTACATGTGACTCCAGACCCACAGCAATGGGGTTGACTCTTAAAACTCCCCTCTGGACAATTAGGGCAATAAATGCTGGCCTAGCCAGCGACATCCACATGCTGTGAAAAACAATTTGTAGGTTGGATCTCATAAGACTCCTTGCCCGTCCATGCAATGTTACCAAGGGACTGGGGGGAAAGGTTCAGTGGGCCCTGGGGTGACCCAAAGACCAAGTCTTTAGTGGTTCCTTGGCTGCAGGAAGGATGTTCCCAAATACCAGGAGTCCTGAACTAGGTTATAGTCCAAAGATATGGGGTCAACCATTTTGGACTGAGATAAGGAGAAATGTCTTCACCCAGAGAGTGGGGAGCTTGCGGAATTCTCTGTCACAGAAAGTGGTTGAGGCCAAATTATTGAAGGAGTTAGATATAGTTCTTGGGACTAAAGGGTCTGGGGGAGGAAACAGGAGCAGGGGAGTGAGTTGGATGATCAGCCAGGATCATATTGAATGGTGAAGCAGGCTCGAAGGGCTGAATGGCCTCCTCCTGTTAAAAATCACACAACACCAGGTTACAGTCCAACAGGTTTAATTGGAAGCACTAGCTTTCGGAGCGCCGCTCCTTCATCAGGTGGTTGTGAAGGACACGATTGTAAGACACAGAATTTACAGCAAAAGTTTATAGTGTGATGTAACTGAAATTATACATTGGAAAATACTTTGCTTGTTAAGTCTCTCATCGGTTAGAATGACCATGATAGTTTCACTTCCTTCATATGTAATTCACAAAACTTTTTTTAAAAATTACATTCTCAGGTTAACTGTAACAATTGGAGTCAGCCAGATACTATGTTGAAGGCGTTAGCCCTGCTGTGTTCCCTGTCTGTGCCATTATGTTTACACTGATTCTAATCTCAAAAGTGAGTTAACAGAGTCTTACATGGATTCATGTTGTTTTCGAGCAAAGTACAATGTAACTCTGCAAGTACAAATTCACCCCACAGATGTATATGTGTATATGTGCATGTGGGTTTGTGTGTGTGTGTGTGTCTGGGGTGGGGTTGGGGGTTTGTGAGTGTCTGTAACAGAGAGTGTATATGTGTGTGTGTGAGTTTAAAGTGTCTAAGTCTGTGAGAGGGTGCATGTGCGAGTGTGTGTCTGTAGGAGTATGTGTGAGTGTGTATGTGTGTAGGAGTATCTGTGTGTGTATACAGTGCAATGGTGGTCTCCTGTATGTGACATGAACCCAAGGTCCCGGTTGAGGCCCTCTCTATGGGTACGGAACTTAGCTATCAGCCTCTGCTCGGCCACCGCTGCTGCCTATCCCGAAGTCTGCCTTGGAGGATGGTCACCCTAGTCCAACACTGGCATCTCCAAATCATTCTGAAAGATGAGACACTTAACAAACAATCCAGGTCTTTTTCAAGATATCATTTCAGTTGCATCACACTGTAAACTTTTGCTACTAATTCTGTGTCTTAAGATCTTACACTCCACAACCAACTGATGAAGGAGCAGTGCTCTGAAAGCTTGTGCTTCCAAATAAACCTGTTGGATTATAACCTGCCGTAGTGTGATTTTTAACTTTGTGTGTGTTTTTGTGTGTGAGTGTGTTTTTGTGTGTGAGTGTGTGAGTGAGTGAGTCTGTGTTTTTGTTTGCAGAAAGAGTGTGTATCCCGAAGCTGCCTTGGAGGATGGTCACCCTAGTCCAACACTGGCATCTCCAAATCATTCTGAAAGATGAGACACTTAACAAACAATCCAGGTCTTTTTCAAGATATCATTTCAGTTGCATCACACTGTAAACTTTTGCTACTAATTCTGTGTCTTAAGATCTTACACTCCACAACCAACTGATGAAGGAGCAGTGCTCTGAAAGCTTGTGCTTCCAAATAAACCTGTTGGATTATAACCTGCCGTAGTGTGATTTTTAACTTTGTGTGTGTTTATGTGGTGAGTGTGTTTTTGTGTGTGAGTGTGTGAGTGAGCGAGTCTGTGTTTTTGTTTGCAGAAAGAGTGTGTGTGCAAGTGTGTATTGCAATTTAATTTCATTTCATGTTTAGCAATTCATCGAGTGGCTACTTCATTAAATCAAGTCAGAGTTAAATTGGCTTCTTTTAAAACTAATGTTCAGTTGGATCTGGAAGAAAGGTATCCACAATGAGAAGGGACGCTTCTGAGGGTAACCTTGTTGTGACTAACCAAGAGGGTGAGATAATTAAAAGTGGGGAGACGTCCAGGGAGCTAATTTGAGATCTCCAAGCCTTGCTCAGCATCTGGTCATAGAGAATTGGGGATTCATGGCCGTGATTTAAACTCATAGACAAATTGAAAGAATCAGACTGGGTTAACTGACAGTTTGAAACTGCAAAAGGATTTCTTGTGACTGATGGCTCCAGGGTAAAAATGTCCACATTTGATGTCAGTGCATTGCTAACAGAATTACAGGATATTACTTTTGAAGATAAAACTCTGAAAAATTCTATCCCTAGAACAGTTAAAACATTTATCAAGGTGTTTCGGATTAAATTTTGCCCAAAGCCAGAAAATCTGAAAGTTTAAAAGCGGTGGCCACTACCTGACAGCTGGAAGCTGAGGATGGTCAAATTGATAGTATAGTGGGACAACTCGGAGTTGTGGAAATTAGAATTTCAAAAAAATTAAAGAGGGAGAGAAAGAAAAAAAGCAAGAGGGAAAAGAGAGAATTTGGGAAATGTGGTAGATAAAAAATTTCAACTAAAGCCGCTCAAGTTGAGGAACACACGGCTACTCCTGTGTTTCACGAAAACCAGGTTGGCTCCAACTTTAAAGGTGGATGCAAACGCAGTTTGTTCATTTAACTTTTACACTTGAGAAGACAGAGCTGGAAGCTTTTTTAAATCTCTTTTGAGTTGATGGAACTGCAGTTAAAATGACTAGTCCAACACTGGGACATATTACTGTGCCATAAGCTCTTGGGTAAAGCTCATGAAGTTTATACCCTCTTGCCTGAGGAACATGCCTCTGATTATGAGACAGAAAAAAAAAATGATCTTAAGTTCATAGCCGCTAGAGTTGGAGGGATACTGTCAAAAACTCTGTACTCTCAGGCAGTGGCCTGACCAAGTGGGTGGCATGGTGGCTCAGTAGTTAACACTGCTGCCTCACAATGCCAGGGACACAGGTTCAATTCCCATCTTGGGGGACTCTCTGTGTGGAGTTTGCACATTCTCCCCGTGTCTGTGTGGGTTTCCTCCGGGTGCTCCGGTTTCCTCCCACAATCCAAAGATGTCAGATTAGGTGAATTGGCCATGCTAAATTGTCCATGGTGTTAGATACATTAGTCAGGGGTAAATGGATCTGGGTGGATTGCTCTTCGAAGGGTCGGTGTGGACTTGTTGGGCCGAAGGGTCTGCTTCCATACTGGAGCTAATCTAATCTAAAAAAAGTGCACTAGGGATTTAAAATACTTAAGCTGCTTGCTTTTGTCCAGTAGGTAAGAGCTTTTAAAACAAAGCCACTATTAAAACCTACTGTGAAATGAATCTCCTTGAGGATTTTAAAAACTCCATCTGAAATATTAACCCAGAGACCGAGGTGAAGATCATGTCCAAATCCTGCCAGGACAGGTGGTGGAATTAGAATTTAATAAAAATGTGGAATTTAGTGACTAATGCTGAGCTTGAATCCATTGTTGAATGTTGGAAATACTGATCTGGTTCACTATGTCCTTTAGGGAAGGACATCTGTCACCCTTACCTGGTCTGCCCAAGGAACAGAGTGCTGTGTTGAAGTTAAATTTATTTAGGTGGAACTGAGAAATAGGAAAGGGATGATCACCTTACTGAAATTATACTATAAGCCCCCCAACAGTCAGTGGGAAATTGAGAAGCAAATATTTAAGGAGATCTCAGATATCTGGAATAATAATAGGATGGTAATGGTAAGGGATCTTAACTTTCCAAACATTGACTAAGACTGCCAACATTTTAAGGGTTTAGATGGAGAGGAATTTGTTAAATGTGTACAAGAAAATATTCTGAGCCAGTAGGTGGATGTACCTACGAGAGAAGGTGCAAAACTTGACCTACTCTTGGGAAATAAGGCAAGGCAGGTGACTGAGGTGTCAGTGGGGGAGCACTTTGGGGCTAATCATCATAATTGTATTAGTTTCAAAATACGATGGAAAAGGATGGACAGGATCTAAAAGTTAAAGTTCTAAATTGGAGGAAGGCCAATTTGGTAATAATAGGCAAGAACTTTCAAAAGTTGATTGGGGGCGGATATTCACAGGTAAAAGTGACAGCTGGAAATTGGGAAGCCTTCAGAAATAAGAGAACCCAGAAACAATGTTAGGGTGAAGGCAAGGTTGGTAGGTGTAGGGAATGCGGGATGATTAGAGAACTTGAGACTCCAGTCAAGAAAAAGAAGGAGGCAGATGGCAGGTAAGAGACAGCAGGGATTGAGTGAACCCCTCGAGGAGTTTAAGGGCAATAGGAAGATACTCAAGAGAGACGACAGGAGGACAAAAAAGGAACTTGGGATAGCTTTGGCAAATAGGGTGAAGGAGAATCCAAAGAGATGTTACAAATACATTAAGGGAAAAGGAGTAACAAAGGAGAGAATAGGGTGCCTTAAAGCCATCTCTGTGTGGAACCACAGATGTGTGACAGAGTAAGCAAGCATTTTGCATCAGTATTTACTGTGAAAAGGATGAGCAAGCTCGGGAACTTGCGGAAATATCAAGTGATACCTTGAAAAGCTTCCATATCGCAGAATAGGAGATTCTGGACTTTTCGAAATTCATAAAAGGTGGATAAATACCTGGGACCTGATCAAGTATTTCCCAGAACTCTGTGGGAAGCGAGAAGACATTGCTCGGCCTCCTGCTGAGATATTTGCATCATCGATAGCCACAGGTGAGGTGTCTAAGTACTAGAGGTTGGCTAACGTGGTGCCATGAATCCGGAAAGGTGGTCAGGACAAGCCAGGGAACTATAAACCACTGGGCCTGACCTCGGTGGTGGGCAATTTGTTGGAGGGAATCCTGAGGGACAGGATTTACATGTATTTGGAAAGGTAAGGGCTGATTAGGGATAGTCAACATGGCTTTGTGTGTGGGAAATAGTGTCTTGTTGGAGCTTTTCGAAGACGTGACAAAGAAGATTGATGAAGGCAGAGGGGTGGACATTGTCTGGATGGACTTCAGTAAGGCATTTGTCAATGCTCCACATGGTAGACTGGTTAGCAAGGGAAATCCAGGGGGAGCTAGTTAATTGGGTACAAAGTTGGCTTGAAGGCAGGAGACAGAAGGTGGTGATGGAGGGTTGTTTCTCAGATGGGAGGCCTGTGACCAGTGGAGGATCGGTGCTGGGTCCACAACGTTTTGTCATTGATATAAATGATTTGGATGTGAACATAGAGGTACAGTTAGTATGTTTACAGGTGACACCAAAATTGGAGGTGTAGTGGACAGCGAAGAAGGTTACCTCAGATTACAACAGGATCTTGATCAGATGGGCCAATGGGCCGAAGTATAGGAGTTGGAATGTCATGTTGCAGCTGTACAGGACATTGGTTAGGTCACTTTTGCATTACTGCATGCAATTCTGGTCTCCCTGCTATAGGAAAGATGTTGTTAAATTTAAAAGGGTTCACATAAGATTTACAAGGGTTTGAGCGATAGAGATAGGCTGGGGCTGTTTTCCCTGCAGCATCCAAGGCTGAGGGATGACTTTATGAAATCATGAGGGGCATGGACAGGTTGAATAGTCAAGGTGTTTTCCACAGGTATGGGGAGTCTAAAACTAGAGGGCAAAGGTTTAAGGCGAGAGGGGAACGTTTTAAAAAGGGATGTAAGGGGCAACTTTTTCACGCAGAAAGTGCTACGTGCATGGAACGAGCTGCCAGAGGAAGTGGTGGAGGCTAGTACAATTGCAACATTTAAAAGGCATCTGGTTGGGTTTATGAATGGGAGGAGATCAGCTTAGGACATGTGGTCAGTGCAGACAAGTTGTTACAGTGCTGTATGAGTCTCTGGCCAGCTATAGGAAGCACGGGGCCATTTCTGTGGGCAGAACATAGATGTTCTGCAGAGTGGCCACCCAGCTTGTATTTTGTCTCCCCAGTGTAGAGGAGACCACATTGTGAGCAGCGAATATAGTAGACGAGAAGGAGTAAACTGCTTCACCTGCAAGAAGTCCAAAAATGTGCAGGTTCGGTGAATTGGCCATGCTAAAATTGCCCGTAGTGTTAGGTGAAGGGGTAAATGTAGGGGAATGGGTCTGGATGGGTTGCTCTTTGGAGGGTCGGTGTGGACTTGTTGGGCCGAAGGGCCTGTTTCCACACTGTAAGTAATCTAATCTAATCTAATATGTCTGGGGCCTTGGATACTGAGGAGGGAAATAAATAGGCACGTGTTCCCCATGGGGATGTGCAATGGGGGTATGGGAAGATGTTGGGAGTGGAGGAGGAGTGGACCAGGATGTATCACAGGGGTCTGTAGGCACGGGGCACAGGTAGTTCAATGGGAGATAGGTTAGAAAAAGTGAGGCAGAGAAATCGAGATGACCAATGTCATGTTGACAGTTCTTGATGAGTGCTGAGTGCAGGCAAAAGGCTAGAGGGAGCGGCCCAAGTGCAGTGGGAGTATTGGAAGTGGGCAAAGGGGTCTGTGGGATAGTCCAAAGAAACAGGTGCGGAGATTAAGGTGACAGAGGAAGAGTTCAGCATCATGTCTCGCCTGAAATTCATTGAGATGTTTGCACTGAGGGATAAAACTGAGATCTTTGCTGATCACAGAACATTTAGCATCAGAGAGCGGAAGGTCAGACGGGATAGTGAAGACGCGACAAGAGGTGGGGTCAGGAGAAAGAATGGAGGCAGAGGGAAGGGGAGGGCAGTGACGTTCCAGAGAGGTATCTCAGAGATGGTTCAGCTTGCTTCTCACATACCTGACTGGTCAAAGCCTGTCATATTATCTGAGAACACTTACAAATATCCTAAACAGTGAAGAAATAAATGGCAGACAAACCTGGCTCTGCCTCAACCTTTTCACCAGGAGACCTCATGTTCCTGCTCCTATCAATATCAATGCAGAGAGAGCTAAAGCAATGGGAATATCAGGTTATCAACATACTGGTGCCTTTTGGTTAGGGGAGCCGATGGTGAGGAAAACAGCAAGAGAAATAGCTGGAGAAACTCAGCAGGTCCAGTGACCGTACTTCAGAACTGGACCCGGAACGTTAATACTGCTTTCCCTCCACAGGTGCTGCCAGACCTGCTGAGTTTTACCACTATGTTCTGTTTCCATTTGCGATTTACAGCATCCGTGGATCTTTTGGGTTTAGTTTAGTGACAGTGGTGAGCTCTGGCGGTAAGACGGTGATGCAGGATGGGGTTTATCCATGACCAGGAGCAGTGAATGGGCACAGCTGGCAAGGGTCAGTGGCAGTAAAGTCAGGCAGATACACGTGGGTGGGTTGGGTGGGGACCCTGGGGAAGCGTGAAGCCCATGGGGTTTATGGGATAGGTTACCATGAATGCACTTTGGATGTCCACTTGACACGTCGATGCAGGGGTTAAGGGTCATTGGCCAAGGAGCACTCACTGTCACCTCTCATCATTCTGGAGAGTTCATCATAGGGAAGAAAATGGGTGCAACCAGAGTGGGCGGGGTACATGGGAGGGAGGGGGCTGTTCCGGTTTTTAAATGGAAAGTACCTAACACCCAGACCTAGGGCACAGAGCTGTAGGAGCCATGTTCCCTGGCCCATTGATCCTCTCTGTGGGTTCCTGCTTCACAACTCAATGACAACTTGAGCTCTGGGAACAGAGGCTGCGAAAGCATTTGAATGTTGGACAGAGAGGGCCAAAGGTGTCAGCATGACCCAGTGCTATGTACCCACACCGTTCCTCATGCCTCCAGGTGATGTGGACGGTGTGTTAGCCTTAGTGTGAGGAGTGTGGCACTTACCCCAACATTAATCTTCTCACAGCACACTGTGGGGACAGCATTAACTGGCATGGAGACCCAAGGTCATGTTGGCAGTGCCTGGTGGCACATCCTCCTCCTGTCAATCTTCCAAGAAAAGGCTTCCTCTTCTCTGCACCGTCCCTTCAAACAGGACCTGCCACTCCCTTTCAGAAAATCCCCCAGGATCCGATTAGGCCCATCACTGAGCAGGGCTCCAACACTTGTCCAGGCTCACAGCCTTTCTATATTGGTGCAGGCACGAGGGGAGTCTTGTCTCTCGGTGTATAGCGAGTTGTTGTTGGAGTGTTACGTGGTAAGGTGGGATGGAGTTGGACATGAGGATCATCATCTTGTGGTCAGTAATTAATGCAGTAAGTGTTGGGTAAGATACACTCATTGGAACTTGGGGTGAAACATCTCTACAATGCTCAACAACAGCTTGGACTTAGCTGAAAAAAGCTGAGTCTTCATAGAATCATATAATACAGAAAAGCCCCTTCAGCCCATTGACAAAAACTACTCAACATCTACATTAATCTTGCGATCTAGAACTGGCATTGACTGTTATGACATCTCGAGTGCTCATTCAAATACTTTTTAAAGGCTGTGAGGTTTCTTGCCTCAACTACTCTACCAGGTAGCAAATTTTGGGTGACAAAATAATTTCCTCAAATCCTCCCTTAAATCTCCTCTATTAACTCTTCAACAAGGGGGAACGGTTGGTTATATCCATCCTGTCTATGCCCCTCATCACCTTATACACATGTGCTGGTTATATATACAATTGATGCTAACATATCCAACATCTCCGAATGCACCATTAAATATACAGATTAAAACCCTCTGTATTTCTTGGGAAACATTCATGGTAAGACTGTAGGGCTGTTAGTTGGAGTTTAATGTTACAACCATACAATTTAAAAAAAAAATCATTTGGCTGACAGCAGCAAAATTACAGCTGGCACTTTGCAAAGAACAAAAAAATCAAATTATGTAGGATATTGTCAAAATCAGTGGCTCTTTGATGCAAATATACTATTAGCGTTGATGTACAGTAGAAATCATTTTTACTAACTTTGATAAAAATGAAAATGTGATAATAAGTGAAAATGTCTCTGGGATGCATTTTTTTTTCCTTTGGAGAAGATATAATGAAAATGTATAATGCAGTGACCAAAATGCATCACTAACAAGAAAAAATGCAATTGAGAATTGTTGTACTGTTAATGGTGAAATGTTTACACTGCTGAGTTGATGGCATGAGGAACAAACACATTCTGTCCATTATTTAGTGTTGATTTTAAAACACAAACTCCACATCTCAGTTCAGAAGAATGACGCTTTTAGTTTCAGGGAAACAGTCACTGCAGCAGAACTGGTTCCTTTTCTGTGCAGCTCCCAAGCCAGGAGAGCTTGGATAGAAGTGTTCAGGTTGTTAGAACTCAGAAAGTTTACGAATCAGAACTGTGAGTGGTTTCTGTCATCAGACATGAAAAGGAAACCTAAAATTGGTGCCAGGCTTCAAAACAGAACAGCTGAAGAAAATCGGTGACGTAATGATTTTAAAAAGTTATCCATTTCTATAATAGATAGAGTAGAAAACAAGTTAAAATGTTATTTTGATGTTTGTGTTCAGATCTTTCTAATAGTCCTAAATCTATTTATGTTTATTTTCCTTTGCTGTAAGAGATCTATGAGTCAATGTTAAAGAACATTCACAGCCTCATATGCTTAGGTTTCAGTGACTAATTACCTTATTAACCAGCTGCAAAAAAATCCATCAATAAATACAAAGAACTCCAGGTGCTAGAAATCTGAGACAAAACCTGACAGCATTGGAGAAACTCAGCAGCATCTGCGCAGAGAGAAACAATTAATGTTTCAAACCTAGTGACCCTTTGTCAGAACATTATCCCAGGTTGCATTCTGGGATCTGACATGTTTGATATGACAATCAGCTGAGATCGTAACAACATGGTTCATTCGACTAGCATCAATTGTCATGAAAATCCCACGGGTCTCACTGACATCCTTTAGGGAAAGATAAGTGCTATTGGTATCCAGACCCACCCACTCTGGACTATTTGGGACTCCAGAAAATGATTTTCAATTGTATTCAAAAAGACAACGAGTGACGTGTGATATCCATTAAAGAATAAATGATTTTAAAATGGTCGTTACATGGTGGGGAGGCCATTTCTGAAGAATCTCGTAGTGTGCAAGCTCAGGGAAAGTGCTTCAATTTACAGTCTCAATGTTGAAAGTACCGTTATATAATGTACCCGTTCACCCAGCCTCGTCCCCTTTAACGCAACACTGAGGCATCTGAGAATAAGTCTTTCTCTTGTTTTTCCTTTGCTGTGCCTCAGCATTCTCACCAGCACCTTGGGAGGTCTCGATTGTGCTGTGCATTCATCATTCATTACCTGAATTCAAGGAGGGTGTGACTCTGAGTGACCTGCGCTCAGCAGGACTGTATAAAACTAGCTCTAATTGACTGACTCCTTCGGTGAACACGAGAACACGACCAAGTAGTCCTTGTTTGTAGGCAACCCCTCATCACTTTCTCCTTTTAAGTCCTGATTGCTGGTCCTGCTGGGTTTGCATTTGGAAATGGAGTCCTTCCAAACAACAACATAAATGCAAATTGGAGTAATTTGGAATGAAATTTGCTGGAGAGCTCTTTTTGTGAAAATCCTGATTTAACCCAGCTCGGTTTGGCGGCTACACAGTTGGATCCCTTGTTAATGCTGAACAGCGGCGATGGGTTGGGAATGATAATATTCTAGTCTGTTCTCACCTGGGGTGAATCAATTCAAAAACAAAACACAAGGATTATTGTCTGGAACTCCAACTGAAACCAGCAATCGATCCCCCCGCTTTTAACCAACACCCTGACTATCAAAACCTTCACTCTAACCTCAACACTCTCTGCTCCAAGGCCCGACTGGGACTTTGCAGCTATTATTCCCTACCTAAGGGCAGGCAGTGCCAGACGTGAATCCCTCAAATGTTTCAAATATGTTCAACTGCAGCTCAGTGGGTAATGACCTTGCCTGAATGTCACAAGTTCCAATCCCAAGCCTAATGCCTCAGTATGCAATCCATGTTGATAGTCTCTGTAAGATTGCTTATTGGTTCACAGGATGTTATTGGTTAGCCCAGCATTGATCTCCTGTCACTAGTCACCTGGGAGAAGGTGGTGATGAGCTGTTTGTAATGGAGGGGCACTCACAGGGCTGCTAGGAAGAGAGTCCCAAGAGTTTGACCCAAAAACACTGACAGAGGGGGCAAGCATCAGATGGGATATTAAACCCTCGAGTGTTTGGAAAGTTCGAACAACAATGGAGCTCAACTTACTGAGTTCTGGCCAATCTCTCTCTCAACCAACATTGCTAAAATATGTCTGTTTGTGCATCCTGATTGATTGCTGTGTTTCCTGCATTATTATATTGAATGTGCCTCAGCAGAATTTCACAGAGTGTGTTCCACTTTGGGACATGTGGAGATTATGGAATAATGGAATTGTTACGGCACGGAAGGAGGCCATTCAGCCCATCGTGCCTGCACCACGTCTGTTCCTTTGTGCCAATCTCCTGCTGTTTCTCCATATTCCTGCACACCATTTCTATCTAAGTCATCAACCAATGCGTCTCTTCAACACCTCAATTGAACCTGCCTCCACCACATTTCCAGGCCATGCATTCCAGACCCTAACAACTCGCTGTGTGAAAAAGTTCTTTTCTCACATCACCCATGCTTTATTTTCACAAAATGTTAAATCTATGCCCCTCCCATTCTTGTTCCTTTTACAAGCAGGAAGAACTTTCCCCGATCTGATCTATCCAGCCCTCTCATGTTTTTGAAAATGTCCAAGGAAAACAGTCGCAACTTCTTCGATCTATCCCCAACCCTGAAGTTTCTGGTTCGAAATGTTTTTCGAAATGAAGTTTCTCTCCCAAGTGGGAACTGGATTCTGCTGTCAGCACGGGTCAAGTTAGGAATGATTCTGTGCGTTTCTCTCTGAAATGGAGTCAGGCACTGAATTTCCTCAGGGCTTGCCGAGCATTCAGTGAAAGTGAACCACGGTCCAAATGGCCATTTTCAGCACAGCTATTATCAGGGAAATTCCAGGCTGTGCTCTGATTGATTCACAGACCACTCAAAGATCGTGACACGTGAAAACATGCGTGGTTATGAGGAGAGAGTAAGAGAGAAAGACTAATTGGAAAGCCTTTCTCAAAGTTAGTGCAGCATGATAGGCCAAGTGGCCTCTTTTTGTGCTGTATTGGAATGAAATGAAAGAGACTTACATTCACATAGCAGCTTCAACACAAAAATATCCTGAAATTAAATGCCTCCAATGAATGTTGAAAATGGAGGCTTAAAAGGTGATGTTAGATCATCTGACCAAGAGCTTGTCAAAGAAAGCTGGTTTTAGCTGGGGGCGCATTAAAACGAAAGAGAGACAACCACAGGTGGGGAGGTTTGGGGAGGGAATTATAGAGTTTAAAACTCAGGCATCCGGTAGCACAGCCTCAAATGGAGAGGGGAAGACCATCAAGGTGAGGCAACAGGTGAAAACTCTGAGGCGGTGAGAAATTGTGGAGGGCTCTGGGAGCTGGAGGCAATTACAATATTAATGAGGGGATGACACCAAGGAGGGATGTGATCACAACTCGGGTCTCCTGCGGAGATTGTTACATCAGGGTATTTCAGATCAGTGAGAAGGGAATGGGCTGAGGGTTAGCAGGACAGCGAACTTCCAGAGTGTGCTGCACTTGCTGGTTTTATCTGGGCTGTGGTGGACTTTAGTGCATTAAACAGGCACTGCTACAATAACCATCTGGACTTCAATATGCAGGTGGACTGGGAGAATCAGGTTAATAGTGAATGTCAGGAAAATAAATTTGGGAAATGTCCATGCAATGTGTTTTGGAGCAGCTTGTGGTAGAGCCCACGAGGGAACAAACAATCCTGGACCTGGTGATGTGTAATGAGGCAGACTTGATTAGGGAGCTTAATGTGAAGGAACCCCTCGGGGACAGTGGCCATAATATGATCGAATTCACCCTGCAGTTGGAGAGGGAGAAACTGGAATCAAATGTAATAGTATTACAGTTGAGTCAAGGTAACTGCAAAGACATCACCTAGACCAGATGGACTACACCCCAGAATTCTGAAGAAATGGGTGAGGAGGTTGTGGAGCCATTGGTGGTGATATTTCAGGGATCGCTGGAGTCAGGGAGGGTGCCAAAGGGCTAGAAAATGGTTAATGTAACACCCTTGTTTAAGAATGGTGGGAAGCTGAAAACCAGAGAATAAAGGCCAGTTAATCTGACCTACATCTTTGGTAAGATTTTTGAGTCCAATATTAAGAATGAGATTGCAGAGTACTTGGAAGTGCATGGTAAAACAATGTTGGGTCAGCATGGCTTTGTCAAGGAGAGGTAATGCCTGACAAATCTCTTAGAATTCTTTGAGGAGGTAATGACTAAATTAGACAAAGGGGAGCCAGTGGGCATGATATATTTGGATTTCCGGGAAACATTTGACAAGGTGCTGTACACAAGGCTGCTGAATAAGATAAGAGCCCATGGTGTTAGGGGCAAGGTCCTGGCATGGATAGAGGATTGGCTGACTGGCAGAAGGTAGACAGTGGGCATAAAGGGGGTACTTTTCAGGATAGCAGTCAATGACTAGTGGAGTTTTGCAGGGGTCCATGTTGGGACCACAACTATCCTCATTATAGATTAACGATCTGGATGAAGGAACTGAGGGCACTGCTGCTGAGTTTGCAGATGAGACACAGATAGATGGAGGGACAGGTCATGTTGAGGAGGCGGGGAAGCTGCAGAAGGACTTGGACAAGTTAGGGGAGAGGGGGAAAAGAAATGGCAGATGGAATATAATGAAGTTATACATTTTGGTAGGAAGAATAGAGGCATGGGCTATTTTCGAAATAGGGAAAGCCTTCGGAACTCTGAAGCACAAAGGGACTTGGTAGTCCTAGTTCAAGATTCTCTTAAAGTTGGGAAGGCAAATGTAATGTTAGTATTCATTTCAAGATTGCTAGAATACAAGAGCAGAGATGTGCTGCTGAGGCTGTGTAAGGCTCTAGTCAGACGGCATTTGGAATATTGCGAGCAGTTTTGGGCCCCATATCTAAGGAAGGATGTATTGGAGTTGTAGAGGGTCCAGAGAAGCTTTCCAGGAATGATCCTGGGGATGAAGAGCTTGTCATAGGAGGAGCAGTTGAGGACTCTGGGTCTGTACTCGCTGGAATTTCGAAGGATTAGATGGTCCTCATTGCAGAACACTGAGAGACCTGGATAGAGTGGACATGGAGAAGATATTTCCACCAGTGGGAGAGTCTAGGACCCAAGGGTACAACCTCAGAGTGAAGGGGTGATCCTTTAGAACTGAGATGGGGAGGAATTTCTTCAGCCGGGGGGGGCGGGGGGGGGCGGGGGAACCTGTGGAATTTATTGCCACAGAGGGCTGTGGAGGCCAAGTCATTGTGTGTATTTAAGACCGAGCTAGATAGGTTCTTGATTGGTAAGAGGGATAAAGAGATAAAGAAGGCAGGAGAATGGTTGAGAAACAGATCAGCAATGATTGAATGCCAGACCTTACTAAATGGGCCAAATGGACTAATTCTGCTCTGAAATCTTCTGGTATTATTAACCCTAGATATCCTAGTGTGCACTGAATTTGATGGTTTTATCTGCAGTCTGGTGCACTCTCGTGCAATAGCCCCAACTACCTTGAACCTTGGAGGTGAAATATCAGCTCCACACATCGGAAAGATAGGTCCTACTCTCGAGGTGAAATTGAGGACAAAGTTTGTGAGAAGATTTGTAGCTCGGGTGCTCGTTGTTGTGGTTCTGTTCACCGAGCTGGGAATTTGTGTTGCAGACGTTTCGTCCCCTGTCTAGGTGACCATGTTGCTTGTCATCTGCGTGTGTGGCTACTAGGGTTCGCTGGTCGTGTCGTTTCGTGGCTAGTTGGTGTTCATGGGTGCAGATCGTTAGCTTCTTCCTGTTTGTTCTATGGAGTGTTTTGTGCAGTCCTTGCATGTGAGGACTGAAAGTGAGAACTGCAGATGCTGAAGGTCAGAGTCAAGATTAGAGTGGCCACATTCCTGATGAAGGGCTTTTGCCCGAACCATCGTTTTTCCTGCTCCTCAGATGCTGCCTGACCAGTTGTGCTTTTTCAGCACCACTGTAATCTTGGCTGAAGTCCTACCCTCTACCTGTCTTCACCCTATCCTTATTTCACCTCCTTTATCTGCAGCTCCTCCTATGCCCACCCCCAGTCCTGAGGAAGGGTAACATCCGAAACGTTGACCTCTCCACCTCCTGGTGCTGCCTGGTTGCTGTGTTCCCCCAGCCTCCTGCTTGTCTACCTTGGATTCCAGCATCTGCCATTTTTTTTTTGCCTCTATCGCCTTTCCAAAGGCACACAGGCTGCTGGCCTGCTGATGAAAGGAAAAAGGAAGGGAGATGGGCTGAAGTGACTGCTCATGGAACCGTGTGTCAGCACATTCAGGACAGGTGAGAATTCAAGAGAAATTAAACTGCTTTTTCAAGTGTGTTCTGTGAACATCCAAGGACAGCGATAATCGTATTTTGTATCACTTTTCAAATAGACATGAAGCTTGCAGCTGCTTAGGATTCCTTCCCAAATGTGGACAATACTGGAAAGTCAGAATGGTTGTGCCTGTCCCAGTTACCTTCATCCAGAGTCAGAGAGACATCAACACATACAGCACGGAAACAGACCCTTCAGTCCAACTCGTTGATGCCAACCAGATATCCCAACCTAATTGAGTCCCATTTGCCAGCACTTGGCCAAAATCCCTCCAAACCCTTCCCATTTATATACCCATCCAGATGCCTTTTAAATGTTGCAATTGTACCAGCCTCCACCACTTCCTCTGGCAGCTCATTCCTTACACGTACCACCCTCTGCATGAAAAGTTGCCCCTTAGGTCTCTTTTATATCATTCCCCTCTCACCCTAAACCTATGCCCTCTAGTTCTGGACTCCCCCCAATAAAGGAAAGTATACCAAACGCCGGCTTCACTATCTTATCTACCTGCGACTCCACTTTCAAGGAGCTATGAACCTGCATCCAAGGTCTCTTTGTTCAGCAACACTCTCTAGGACCTTACCATTAAGTGTATAAGTCCTGCTAAGATTTGCCTTTCCAAAATGCAGCACCTCACATTTATCTAAATTAAACTCCATCTGCCGCTTCTCAGCCCATTGGCCCATCTGGTCAAGATCCCTTTGTAATCTGAGGTAGCCTTCTTCACTGTTCACTACACTGCCAATTTGGTGTCATTTGCAAACTGACTAACTGTACCTCTTATGTTCACATCCAAATCATTTATGTAAATGATAAAAAGCAGTAGACCCAGCACCGATCCTTGTGACACACCACTGGTCACAGACCTCCAGTCTGAAAAACAACCCTCCACCACCACTCTCTGTCTTCTACCTTTGAGACAGTTCTGTATCCAAATGGCTAGTTCTCCCTGTATTCCATGAGATCTAACCTTGCTAATCAGTCTCCCATGGGGAACCTTGTCGAACGCCTTACTGAAGTCCATATAGATCACATCTACTGCTCTGCCCTCATCAATCTTCTTTGTTACTTCTTCAAAAAACCCAATCAAGTTTGTGAGACATGATTTCCCACACACAAAGCCATGTTGACTATCCCGAATCAGCCCTTGCCTTTCCAAATACATGTACATCC
>NC_057721.1:81828860-81834256 GCF_004010195.1 Chiloscyllium plagiosum
AGAAAGCATATGGTGTTTTGGCTTTCATTAACAGGAGGATTGAGTTTAAGAGCTGCGAGGTTTTGCTGCAGCTCTACAAGATCCTGGTGAGACCACACTTGGAATACTGTGTCCAGTTCTGGTTGCCCTACTATAGGGAAGATACAGAGGCTTTGGAGAGGGTGCAAAGAAGGTTTATCAGAATGCTGCCTGGACTGGGGGGCTTGCCTTATGAAGGAAGGTTGAATAAACTTGGACTTTTCTCTCTGGAGAGAAGAAGGAAGAGAGAAGACCTGATCGAGGTGTACAAGATAATGAGAGGAATAGATAGAGTCAATAGCCAGAGACTTTTCCCCAGAGCAGGTTTGACTGGTATGAGGGGTCATAGTTTGAAGATATTAAAAGGAAGGTATAAAGGAGATGTCAGAGGTAGGTTCTTTATGCAGAGAGTTGTGAATGTATGGAGTGCGTTGCCAGCGGTGGTGGTGAAAGCAGAGTCATTGGGGACAAGTAAGCGACTACTGGATAAAAGCAAATTACTGCGGATGCTGGAATCTGAAACCAAAAGAGAAAATGCTGGAAAATCCCAGTAGGTCTGGCAGCGTCTGTAAGGAGAGAAAAGAGCTGACATTTCGAGTCTAACTGACCCTTTGTCAAAGCGACTGCTGGACATGCACAGGGAGAGCAGTGAGTTGAGGGGTATGTAGGTTAGGTTATTTTATTTTAGATTAGGAATAATCCTCAGCACGACATTGTGGGCCGAAGGGCCTGTTCTGTGCTGTCCTATTCTATCTTCTATGTCCTACTGCATTTATACTCTTCTAAGGATTCGCTTGATTTCTGCTGTCGATACCTGATATATGCTTCATTCTTTCTCGTAATGAAAACCTCAATTTCTCTAGTCATTTAACTTGATTAATTTATTGTCACCGGTATCTTGTTCCACAATACAGTAGCCCCCCTGTACCTGTGGGGGATATGTTCTATGACCCCCTGTGGAAAGCCGAACGCACAGATAGGAACAAACCCAATCATTCCAATGGGAAATTTACCTTTCCAGCAGCCACTTGGTCACTGATTCCGGAAGGTTCCCTACACTATGTTTGGGCTGCGGGAAACAGCAGGAACCAATTTCACGAATACAGGGGTTATCCTGCAGAGTTAAAAGTGTTTCCACTCTCTGGCTCCATCTTAAAACATAGAAAAATAAACCAAACCATCAAACATAAAGGTCAAAGAATATAGAAATGTGTTCAGCTTTACAATTGGGAAAGAGAGAAGACAACAAACAGATCTTGAAGTCAGAATGAAAGAAGGAGGTTTCATTTCTACAATGAATTTCCTGGCATCAGAATGTCCCAAACAACATTACATCCCAGGACTTATAGAGTCATAGAGTCATAGAGATGTACAGCATGGAAACAGGCCCTTCGGTCCAACCCATCCATGTCGACCAGATATCCCAACCCAATCTGGACATGCATTTGGTCACAGACATTTGAGAGTTCATACATTAGGTTTACCTTACATGAGGATCAATGGTCGTTCTGTGCTGTACTGTTCTACGTTCTATGTTCTAATCTAGTCCCACCTGCCAGCGCCTGGCCCATATCCCTCCAAACCCTTCCTATTCATATACCCATCCAAATGCCTCTTAAATGTTGTAATTGTACCAGCCTCCACCACTTCCTCTGGCAGCTCATTCCATACCCGTAACACCCTCTGCATGAAAAAGTTGCCCTTTAGGTCTCTTTTATATCTCTCCCCTCTCACCCTAAATCTATGCCCTCTAGTTCTGGACTCCTTGACACCAGGGAAAAGACTTTGCCTATTTACCCTGTCCATACCCCTCATAATTTTGTAAACCTCTATAAGGTCACCCCTCAGCCTCCGACGCTCCAGGGAAAACAGCCCCAGCCTGTTCAGCCTCTCCCTGTAGCTCAGATCCTCCAACCCTGGCAACATCCTTGTAAATCTTTTCCGAACCCTTTCAAGTTTCACAACATCTTTCCGATAGGAAGGAGACCAGAATTGCACGCAATATTCCAACAGTGGCCTAACCAATGTTGACAATGCCGTCATGTGGGGACGACAGCACCCAATCCGCACACAGCAAGCTCCCGTAAACGACAAGGTGATAAATGTCTGAATGGAGGGGTAAATATTGAATAGGTCCCTGGGAAGACTTCTAACCTCTGGCCTTCTTTGAATAGCTGTCCACCATTCATAAGAAACGGGAGTGTGAAAGAATACTCATTTGTTTCATTCACTCATGGGCTGTGGGCATCGCTGGCTGGGCCCGGCATTTATTGCCCATCCCTAATTGCCCCTGGAGAAGGTGGGGGTGGGCTACCTTGTCAAACTGCTCTTTTGCTCTCCACTTGCCTGGATGCCAGTTCTCAGGTATGTGGGAACACCACCCCCTCCGAACCCCTCACCATCCTGACTTGGAAATATATCACCGTTCCTTCACTGTCACTGGGCCCAAAAGGTGGAATTCCCTCCCTCAGGGCATTGTGGGTCAACCCACAGCACATGGACTGCAGTGGTTCAAGAAGGCAGCTCACTCCCACCTTCACAAGGGCCAACTAGGGACGGGTAATGATTGCTCATGAACAAGTTGAAACAATAGGATCTTTCATGTGTACCTGAGCAGGCAGACAAATCTTCAGTTTAATGTCTCAGCTGAACGGTTGTGGCTCTGATAATGCCGTCAATACTGACCATCGATATTACTGTCAGCCTCAATTACACAGTCGGGCTCCTGCTCAGATCCTTGCCCAGGTTGGTGGGTCTCCATCAGGTGGGATTGCCAGCTAGCAGGTCATCACTGTGGGCACTCAGTCAGCTGGCCAACTCAGCCTCAGTGACATTGGTGTGGGACTCGGCCGTGGGGCAAGGTGAAGGGAACAGCTGTCCTTCCTGAAACCGGGCACACACACCAGCCAAGCCATCACTGGCATCTTGCTGATTCCATGCAACACTCTAAAAGCCCAGGATTCAGCCTGGGATTGTTTGTGGAATCTGTGAGTCAATGTGAGTGGCTGCATTAGCATAGAGAGTGGATTTTCCAATCAGCATTGCCTAACTGTGTAAACAGAGCCCTTTAATGAACACATGAGGCGATTGCGCAGCAGATCAGTATCGGTGAATAAAATGAGATTCTACATCGCTTCAGCTTGTCAGGATATATTCTCCCCATTTATCTTCCCTAATGAGCTCATTTAGATAAGCTTAACAATGGTTAATCACCAAACTGCTCTACATAAACTAGGAGAGTTCATTCATAAACGGTTTTTAATTTACTTCCAAACAGCCTGATTATGCAAAACAAAAGTGCAGGGAGGTGCGGAGTTATCTGGTTAATGCATCACGCTGAAAGCAGACAGAACACAAAGTGAATGCACTCTCCAATCCAGGGTCGACATCACCCTGAGCATCTGGTCAGGATTTACTAAAGATCTTTATCAAAGAGAGTAAACTGCAAGGAAAGAATGATGGAGGGAGAAGAGGAGAGGTGATGGAGGGAAAGGGAGGGGGAGTGATGGAGGGACAGAGAGAGTGATGGAGGGAAAGGGAGGGGGGGTGATGGAGGGACAGAAAGAGTGATGGAGGGAAAGGGAGAGGGAGTGATGGAGGGACAGAGAGAGTGGGAGTGGTGGAGGGATAGCAGTGTCGCTGGGTCAGAATCCTCGCATTCCCTCCCCAAGGGGCATTGAATAGAATTAAATTTATTGTCACGTGTACCGAGGCACAGTGAAAAGCTTTGTCTTGCGAGCAATACAGACAGATCACAGAGTTAAGTAACATAGATAAGTAAATAATAGGTAAACAGCTGCAAAACAAAAACACAGGTACAGGCGAATGAGTTTGTGAGTCCATTCAGTATTCTAACAACAGGAGGGTAGAAACTGTTTTGAAACCGGCTGGTGCGTGTGTTCAGGTTTCTGTACCTTCTCCCCGATGGTAGAGGTTGTAGGAAAACATTGCCAGGGTGGGATGGATCTTTGAGAATGCTAGCGGCCTTTCCTTGACAGCGGGGCTGGTCGATGGATTCTATAGATGGGTGGTTGGCCTTTGTGATTGTCCGGGCTGAGTTCACCATTGTCTGTAACCGTCTCCGATCTTGAATGGTACAGTTGCCAGACCAGGTAGTGATACATCCAGACAGAATGCTCTCGATGGCACACCTATAAATGTTGGCAAGGGGATTCACCGTAATGCCAAATGTCCTCAGCTGCCTGAGGAAGAAGAGATGTTGTTGGGCCTTTGTAAACAGTGCGTCCACATGAAGAGACCAAGAAAGCTTGTTGTGGATGACCACTCCCAGGAGCTTGACACTCCGCACTCGTTCCACCTCTGTGCTGTTAATGTGTAGGGGGAACATGAGTAACATCCCGCCGAAAGTCAGTAATGAGTTCCTTGGTTTTGCCGGCATTGGGAGCTAGGTTGTTCTCAGTGCACCATTTTTCCAGGTCTTCCACCTCCCGTCTGTAGTCTGTTTCGTTGCCATCTGAGATTCGACCGACTATGGTGGTGTCATCAGCAAACCTGTAAATGGCATTAGTCTGGTATTTGGCAACACAGTCTTGGGTATACAGTGAGTACAGTAGGGGGCTGAGTATGCACCCCTGGGGGGGCTCCAGTGCTGAGTGTTCGTGAGGACGAAATATTGTCCCCAATCTTCACTGATTGTGGCCTGTGTGTCAGGAAACTGAGGATCCAGTTGCAGAGAGTGGGGCTTAGTCCGAGATCACTAAGTTTAGTAATCAGTCTCAAGGGGATAATAGTGTTGAAGGCTGAACTTTAGTCAATAAGTAGGATTTAATGACGGAGGGTCAGAGAGAGGGAGAGTGATGGAGGGTCAGAGAGAGGGAGAGTGATGGAGGGAAAGGGAGCAAGGGAATGATGGATGGAAAGGAATCTCATAACTCCTACAAGGCCCACCAGGAATCATCAGCTCATCTCGCTGTGAAGCTCACTGAGGATGAGTTCCATTGGTAACGGACAATGGTGTGCCAAGCTAGAACTCACCACCTGAGCTCACTGTAAAGCAGACCCAGAGATAGATCTGCAGAACTGCCTGTCCCAGGCTGGGACTAATCGGCTGTAACGGCTCTGTTTTGGTGTTCAACACAAACAATGCTCCTTACCAGGTGGGCGTCCTGGGTGATGACTCTGAGTGAGTGGCTGAGGGAGAGGGGAAATGTTGGATGGATAGAGAGAGGAAGTGGGATGGGGAGGTGAGGAAGGCATCGGAGGAATGAAGGAAGAGAGTGATTGTTGGAAGGTGGGGAATAGTGACTGAAGGAAGGAGAATTGATGGAGGGACAGATAGAGGGAGAAACAGGGGTGGGAAGAGAGTGAGACGTGGAATTAAGGGAGGGAAGGTGTGTTGGTAGTGGGGCGGAGTGAGA
>NC_057721.1:81834723-81835905 GCF_004010195.1 Chiloscyllium plagiosum
AGGGAGGGGAACAGTGATGGAGGGACGGGAGCAGTGATGGAGGGAGGAGAGGGGGATGGAGGGAAGGCGGGAGTTAACAAAGTGAGCAGACTGATGGAGGATGTGAGGGGAGTGTGATACCTTCCTGGGAGAGTTTCGATGGAATGAACAGAATGAGGAAGTGGTGGGGGGAGGGCGAGGGTGTCTGAGATAGATATACTCAGTCTTCAGGCTCTGTTTGTTTCTTGCTGCAATTGGCAGATGAAGTCCCTGCCCCTGATCGATGGATTGGAACGTGGTGAACGAAGGCTGAATGGGAAGCTCAAGATTAAATGAACATAAATAAGAAAGTAAATGTGTATGGATTTTCTAAACTCTGATGTCAGTTTTAACAGAGCGTTTGCTAAAAGGCATTAAGCAGGATCTGGACGATCTGCAATAAATCAGTCTCGAAGTGAATGTCACTTACTCAGAGCTGCTTTTTTCATTATAACAAGATATCAAAGTAAAGCAGCCTGTTTCTCAGGCTGCCTCACTGATTACTTCCCTGGATAGTGGGCAGTGAGTGTGTCTCCCACCAATATCTCTCCCTGGCCAAACTCCCATTCTCTACCCAACATCAGCTCATTCGAAACTCTAAATCCAAACCCTGACAAAATCCCTGTTCACCCACCTTACTGAATGGCATCGAATGTAGGTTGAGGCAATGTCTCGAGTTGAAAATTCAGATCCCTCCATGGCCTCTCCCTTCCCTATCACTGTCATCTGCTCCAGCTCACCCTCCAGCCCTCTAGGAGCTCTGTGCTGTCCTATGTCTGGCCTCTCAAACATCCCAGATCTCCATCTCTCCACAACCTGCTCCAGGCTCTGTAACTCCCTCCCTAAACCTCTCCAACCCCCACCCTCACTCGAGGCAAAAGTGAGGACTGCAGATCAGAGTCTAGATTAGAGTGGTGCTGGAAAAGCACAGCAGGTCAGGCAGCATCCGAGGAGCAGGAAAATCGACGTTTCAGGAAAAAGCCCTTCATTAGGAATGAGGAAGCCCAATCTGCCAGCTCCTTACAACCGACTCCTGTGAGTAAGCCTTTGGTCACCTGCCTGAAATCTCCTTCTGTGGCTCAATGCCCACCTTATTTGAGAATATAGAAGATAGAACATGATAGTGCAGTACAGGCCCTTCGGCCCTCGATGTTATGCCAACCT
>NC_057721.1:81836405-81845678 GCF_004010195.1 Chiloscyllium plagiosum
GTAACTCAGGATTGTACCTAGTTACCTCGTGTCCCTGATATTGCACTGTAATTGGTGACTTATAAAGTTTTGACTGTGACAATCCATCTCATGCAATTCAATTCAAGGCTGTACATGAATCATGGTGACTTTAATCTTCACATAGATTTGGAAAATCAGGCAAGCAAGTTTAACATTGAGGAAAATTGCATCGAGGTTATTTGGCATTGTTTGATAATAAAGGTGGATTCTAACAGGGATCAGGATCAGTGGTGCTGGAAGAGCACAGCAATTCAGGCAGCATCCGACGAGCAGCAAAGGGATCAGGCTATTTTCCATCTGGCTGTGTTTAATGAACTAAATCCACAAAAAAAAGCAACCAGAATAGAGTAGAACATAGAACATTACAGCGCAGTACAGGCCCTTCAGCCCTCGATGTTGCACCGACCTGTCATACCAATCTGAAGCCCATCTAACCTACACTATTCCATGTACGTCCATATGCTTATCCAATGACGACTTAAATGTACTTAAAGTTGGTGAATCTACTACCGTTGCAGGCAAAGCATTCTATACCCTTACAACTCTCTGAGTAAAGAAACTACCTCTGACATCTGTCCTATATCTATCACCCCTCAATTTAAAGCTATGCCCCCTCGTGCTCGCCGTCACCATACTTGGAAAAAGACTCTCCCTGTCCACTCTATCTAACCCTCTGATTATATTATATGTCTCTATTAAGTCACCTCTCAACCTTCTTCTCTCCAACGAAAACAGCCTCATGTCCCTCAGCCTTTCCTCGTAAGACCTTCCCTCCATACCAGCCAACATCCTAGTAAATCTCCTCTGCACCCTTTCCAAAGCTTCCACACCCTTCTTATAACGTGGTGACCAGAACTGTACACAATACTCCAAGTGCGGCCGCACCAGAGTTTTGTACAGCTGCAGCATAACCTCATGGTTCCGGAACGTGATCCCTCTATTAATAAAAGCCAAAACACTGTACGCCTTCTTAACAACCCTTCAGGCAGCATCCGAGGACAGGCAAAATTGACGTTTCGGGCAAAAGCCCTTCATTTCCTGATGAAGGGCTTTTGCCCGAAACGTCGATTTTGCCTGTCCTCGGATGCTGCCTGAATTGCTGTGCTCTTCCAGCACCTCTGATCCAGAATCTGGTTTCCAGCATCTGCAGTCATTGTTTTTACCTTCTTAACAACCCTGTCAACCTGGGTGGCAGTTGGGTGGTACCACAATCTGGGTGGTAGAATTTAGAATTATTTCTGAGAGTGAGAAAGCTGGTTCAGAAATAACTAAATATAATGGGAAGAACTGACTGGAGTGGATGAGGAAAGGGGTTTTGCAGAAAAGACTGTCAAGGAACAAGGAAAACATTTTTAAAAAATAACTCATGGCTCACAGCAAAGATATATTTCAATTATAGTTAACCAAATAAGTTTAGGATTGTATCAAATTTATATTAAAAATATACAATATCATAAAGATTAGTGGTAAGCAAGAGAATGGGGAACATTTAAAAAGGCAGCCAAAAGAAAAGGAGATATTAAAGCATGAGGCTAAATTAGCGAGTAAGATGGAAATGAACAGTAAGAGCTTCTTTAAATATATTTTAAAAGAGGCAAAAGTGAACACAGGCCTTTAAGACAACACGAGTCAAGATTAGAGTGGTGCTTCATCAGGAATGGTTCCTGATGAAGGGCTTTTGCCCGAAACATCAATTTTCCTGTTCCTCGGATACTGCCTGACCTGCTGTGCTTTTCCAGCACCATACTCTGACCTCCAGCATCTGCAGTCCTCACTTTCGCCACAAGTCAATAAGGCTGAGGAATTAATCATGGGAAACCAAGAAATTACAGAGGAGTTGAATTAGCTGGCTTTGGTCTTCAGAATAGACGACAGCAATAGTGCAACAAAACAACTAAATGATCAAAGAGGTGAGTAAATAAATATAATAACTAGCAACGGAGAAAAGTTACTCGAGAAACTGATGGGGTTAATGGCCTGACCTGATGAGTTGGATCCAAAGATTTTAAAGGATGAAGCTACAGAGACATTGTTTATGCTGACCACACTTTTCTAGGATTCAATTAAACCTGTTGGACTATAACCTGGTGTTGTGTTATTTCTAACTTTGGACACCCCACTCCAACACCGGCGTCTCCAAATCATTGTCTAGGATTCTTTGCCTTTTGGAATTGTAATTGGAAGTTTTTAAAAAATGCAAATGAAATACTCCTGTTCAAAAAGGGAGGGGGATGCATCTGTCGGCCAGTTAGCTTAACATCTATCATGGGAAAATGCTACAGTCAGGTATAAAAGATTGTAACAGCAGAGCATTTAGCTTAATATAATCAATCAGAGTCAGCATGGTGTCATAAAGGCGAAATCGTGCCTGATAAATCTCTTTAGTACCGGTCTCATTCTTGGGCACATGCATCCATGTCAAGGGTGGGCACCTCAGCACCTCACTCTACCGCAAACCCACGGATAACCTCACAATGCTATACTTCACCAGCTTCCACCCAGAACATATTAAAACAGCCATCCCCTACTGACAAGAGTGGTGCTGGAAAAGCACAGCCGGTCAGTTAGCATCCAAGGAGCAGGAAAATCAACGTTTCAGGCAAAAGCCCTTCATTAGGAATCCTGATGCAGAGCTTTTCCCGAAATGTCGATTTTCCTGCTCTTCGGATGCTGCCTGACCTGCTGTGCTTTTCCAGCATCTCTCTAATCTAGGCTCTGATCTCCAGCGTCTGCATTGCCTATCCCCAATGGACAAGCCCTATGCATACACAGGATCTGTTTAGATGATAAGGAGCATGAGGTACACCTGAAGGTGCTCAAGGATGCCCTCACAAGAACAGGGTACAATGCCCAACACATCGACCGCCAGTTCCGATGTGCCACAGCAAGGAACCGTAATGACCTCCTCAGGAGACAGACACGTGCTGCAACCGACAGGGTACCCTTCATTGTTCAGTACTTCCCAGGGGCTGAAAAATTACGCCATGTTCTTCATGACCTGCAACACATTATCAGTGAGGATGAGCACCTCACCAAGACCTTCCCCACACCTCCACTACTTGCCTTTAAACAACCACCAAACCTCAAACAGATCATTGTTTGTAGCAAGCTGCCCGACTTTCAGGACAACTCCATACAACCCTGTCACAGTGGACACTGCAAAACGTGTCAGATTGTGGACATGGATACCTCTATTACGTGTGGGAACACCTCCCACCGTGTACATGACAGGTACTCATGTGACTCAGCCAACATTGTCTATCTTATATGTTGCAGGTAAGGATGCCCGGAGGCAAGGTACATTGGGGAAACCGAGCAAAGGCTACGACATCGGATGAATGGGCACCGCACAACAATCAACAGACAGGAGCATTCCCTCCCGGTCGGAGAACACTTCAGCTGGCAGGGACATTCGGCCTCTGACCTTCAGGTGACCATCCTCCAAGGCGGACTTCGGGACAGGTAACAATGCAAAGTGGCCAAGCAGAGGCTGATAGCCAAGTTCGTTACCCCTGGGAATGGCCTCAACCAGGACCTTGGGTTCATGTCACACAACAGGTGACCCCACTGCACTACACTCTCTCTCTCACACACACACACTCCTACAGACCCATACACTCAAGCAGACCCTCTCTCATACACTCATACATACTCACCCCCCACACTCACACCCTCTCACTGACTTATAACCCGTTTCACACACATACACACACCCTGTCACAAACACTCACATCTCCCCTGTATACACCCACATATAGGTTTGTGGGGTGAATTTGTACTGGCAGAATTACATTTTATTTTGCTCAAAAACTGCATGAATCTAGATTCTGTAAGTCCCTTCTTTAGGAATAGATTCAGTCTGAACATTGGGGCACAGACAGACAGACTTTAACCTCACACCTTCAATGGGCTGACATGGCACCTATTGTTAAAGTTCACTTCAGAATGTAACTTTAAAAAAAATTCAGCGATTTACGTAGGAAAGAACTGAAAACAATGTGTTCATTCTGAAAGATGAGAGGCTTAACAAACAGTGCGGGTCTTTTTCAATATATCATTTCAGCTGCATCACACTGTAAATTTTTGTTATAAATTCTATGTCTTACGATCTTATACTGCACAACCACCTGATGTAGGAGCGTCGCTCTGAAAGCTAGTGCTTCCAATTAAACCTGTTGGACTATAACCTGGTGTGGTGTGATTTTTAACTTTGTCCACCCCAGTCCAACACCAGCTCCTCCACATCATGATAAATTTACTGGAATTCTTGGAAGAGGTAACAAGTGGGATAGATAAAGGGGAAACAATAAATATCGTACACTTGGATTTCCCAAAATTGTTAAAGGTAAGAGCCCATGATATTGGGAGTAATCTATTAGCATAGACAGAGGATTAAAAACAATGACTGCAGATGCTGGAAACCAGATTCTGGATCAGTGGTGCTGGAAGAGCACAGCAGTTCAGGCAGCATCCAAGTAGCAGCGAAAATCAATGTTTCGGACAAAAGCCCTTCATCAGGAAATATAGACAGAGGATTAGCTAACTAATAGAAGGTAGGTTAGCAATGTGGCACAGTGGCACAGTGGTTAGCACTGCTGCCTCACAGCACCAGAGACCTGGGTTCAATTCCCGCCTCAGGCGACTGACTGTGTGGAGTTTGCACATTCTCCCCGTGTCGGCGTGGGTTTGCTCCGGTTTCCTCCCACAGTCCAAAGATATGCAGGTTAGGTGAATTGGCCATGCTAAATTGCCCGTGGTGGGTCAGTGTGGACTTGATGGGCCGAAGGGCCTGTTTCCACACTGTAAGTAATCTAATATAAAAGGTAAAGGGGGTGTGTTCAGGATGGCATCTTGTACCTAGTGGAATACCACTGGGATGATAATTATTAACAATACATACTAATAACTTGGCTGAGGGAAGACTTTTTGCCTATGGAATTGATTTAACAGAGTAAATGTTCAAATTCAAAAAGCATCATATTAAAGTTAACACTCACTATTCTAGCAAAATGATAGGGGGTCCTGCTAAGGTTTAAGCAGAAACTGGCTGTTCAGTGGGTCACAAGAGGGCATTAGTACATTTGTAACTGAGAGTACAAAGGGAGAAATGGAACCATTTTCATGTCATGTATTTGGTATATGGAATTCTCAACCAGAAACGGTGCGACCAGCCGAATTTATTGCAGTTTTTAAATAGGCGCTGGAAAAGTACTTGCAAAATAAAGATTTGGGGAGCGGACAAGGGAGAGTTCTTCAGAGAGGTCAAACAGTTTCAACAGACCAGCGTGAAGGAGTTGCATACGCAAAGCTTGGACAGATTGGCTCCACGTCCATTGTAGTTGAGAAGAATGTGGGGTGATCTTCGGGAAACATATCGTTTCTGAGGAGACTTGACACGAAGATGCTGAGAGACTTCTCAGGAGAGACGAGAGTAAGGGATACAATTTAAAAAGTAGAGGTCTCCTATTTAAGATGGAAACAAGGAGAATTTATTCTCTGAGGGGGTCGTTAATATTTGTAATTCTCTCCCCGAGAGAGCAGTGGAGACAGAATCAGTGAATATTTATGAAGGGGTAGAATGGTACTTGATGAACAATGATGTGGGGCGAGGGCAGGGCAAAGGTTATCAGACTTAGACAGGAAAGTGAAGTTAAGGCCCCAATCAGATCAGCCATGTCTTATTCAATGATTAAGCACACTCAAGGGAGAGAATGGTCAACCCAACCCTTTATCTTTTTGATTGCACATTCATATGACTGAATATCCTGTGCTGTGACATTCTGTCATTGCTGAATTAACCAATCTCACTTACCCCTTCGTTATGTAATGTTACTGCCTGAAATAAGACCAGGGACGTGGGGATAGGGCAGGATTGTAGAGCTGAGGCCACAAAGATCTTACGAAATAGGAACAGGAGGAGGCCACTCAGCCCCTTGAGCCCGCTGCACCGTTCAATAGGATCGTGGCTGATCCAACATTTCCCCATATCCCTTCCCCATATCCCTTGATTCCCCGACTGATCAAGAATCTATCTCAGCCTTAAATATCCACAAGGACTCTGTCCCACAGCTCTCTGTGGCCAGGAGTTCCAAAGTCTCTCAACCCTCTGGAGGAAGAAATTCCTCAAGACCAGCCATGAACTTGAAAGTGGAATCGCAGGTAGATAGGATAGTGAAGGAGGCGTTTGGTATGCTTTCCTTTATTGGTCAGAGCATTGAGTACAGGAGTTGGGAGGTCATGTTGCAGCTGTACAAGACATTGGTTAAGCCACTGTTGGAATATTGCGTGCAATTCTAGTCTCCTTCCTATCGGAAAGATGTTGTGAAACTTGACAGGGTTCAGAAAAGATTTACAAGGATATTGCCAGGGTTGGAGGATCTGAGCTACAGGGAGAGGCTGAACAGGCTGGGACTGTTTTCTCTGGAGCGTGGGAGGCTGAGAGGTGACCTTATAGAGGTTTATAAAATCACGAGGGGCATAGATAGGATAAATAGACAAAGTCTCTTCCCTGGTGTCGGGGAGTCCAGAATGAGAGGGCATAGGTTGAGGGTGAGAGGGGCTAGATATAAAAGAGACCTGAGGGGCAACGTTTTCACACAGAGGGTGGTACGTGTATGGAATGAGCTGCCAGAGGAAGTGGTGGAGGCTGGTACAATTGCAACATTTAAGAGGCATCTGGATGGGTATATGAATAGGAAGGGTTTGGAGGGATATGGGCCGGGTGCTGGCAGGTGGGACTAGATTGAGTTGGGATATCTGGTCAGCATGGATGGGTTGGACTGAAGGGTCTGTTCCTGTGCTGTACATTCCAATGACTCAATGGCTCTAATAGTGGAGCACATTCCATGGTCCAGCAGCTAACACTTGCTCCTAATTCCTACATTATATAGACCATCCTGTTGTATTTAGTCTTGTGTTCTATGTAGGTCACTAACACAGGCAGCAGTGTATTGAACGTTTACCCTCCCATGGGTGTTGTAATATTAGTGCTTAAAAGAAAATCAATTTCAGAGGGTAATGCGTTAGGTATGGTTAGTCAAATTTTTTGAATTAATGGCTCATATAATCTGCTGCCAAAACTTTGATGTATTATGCCTACACTCCTCTTGGCAACATTGACACCCAGTCACATGATGTAATACTGAAGTCAGGACCAATCATAGAGTCATACAGCACGGAAACAGACCCTTCGGTTCAACCAGGCCATGCCGGGCGTAATCCCAAACTAAACTAGTCCCACCTGCTTGCACCTAGCCCACATCCCTCCAACCATTTTTTTTTAGATTAGATTAGATTAGATCACAGTGTGGAAACAGGCCCTTCAGCCCAACAAGTCCACACCGGCCCTCCGAAGTGCAGCCCACCCAGACCTATTCCCCTACATTTACCCCTTCACCTAACACTACGGACAATTTAGCATGGCCAATTCACCTAACCTGCACATTTTATGACTGTGGGAGGAAACCCACGCAGACATGGAGAGAATGTGCAAACTCCACACAGTCAGTCGCCTGAGGCAGGAATTGAACCCGAGTCTCTGGTGCTGTGAGGCAGCAGTGCTAACCACCCCGTGCCACCGTGCCCCCCACTGTTCATGTGGATTTTAAACATTGTAATTGTACCCACACCCACCCCCTCCTCAGGAAGTTCATTCCTCACATGAACCATCCTCTGGGAAAAAGAGTTGCCTCTTATGTCTTTTTTAAATCTCTCTCCTCTCATCTTAAAAATTTGCCCCCTAGTCTTGTAATCCCCTGTCCTAGGGAAAAGATAACTACCATCAACTCTATCTATACTCTTCATTATTTTATAAACTTATAACAGGTCGCCTCTCAACCTCCTACGCTCCAGTGAAAAAAGTCCCAGTCGATCGAGTCTTTCTCCATGCCCGGCAACATCCTGGTGCATCTATTCTGAACCCTCTCTGGCAGGATTATATCTTTCTTATAACTGGGCAACCAGAGCTGGTCACAGTGTTCCAGAAGAGGCCTCTCCAATGTCCTGTACAACCTCAACATAATGTCCCAACTCTGATACACAGCGGTCTGATCGATGAAAGCAAGTGTGCCAAATGCCGTTTTCACCACCCTGTCTATTTGTGATGCATCCCTAGGTCTCTCTGTTCTACAACACTACCCAAGGCCCTACTGTTAATTGTATACATCCAACCCTTGCATGTTGTACCAAAATGTAATCCCATGCATTTATCCAGATTGATCTCCATCTGCCATTTTCAGCCCAATTGACCCATTTGATCAAGATCCCTTTGTAATCTTAGAAATCCTTCTTCACTGTCTATAATGCCACTGATTTTGGTGTCGTCCAATTATAGCTATGTTTAATAGGACTGATCCCTGTGGGACACCACTGGTCACTGGGCTCCAGTCCAAAAAGCAACCCTCCACCATTACTCTCTGTCTCCTGTCATTAAGCCAATTCCGTATCCATCTGGCAAGCTCACTCTGAAGCCCAGGTGACCTGACTTTGCCAATTAGTCTCCCATGCAGAACCTTGTCGAAGGCTTCACTAAAATCCTAAATAAACAAGGTCTACTGCTCTGCTATCATCAACCTTTTTGGTAGCTTCCTCAACAATCTCAATCAGTCAGTTGGCAGAGTGCGCATCATCATTTTGAGGCCCAGGACAGTGTCAGTGTGAAAACGTCTCTGTTTCCACAGCAAAGCCATAGGGACCAGACTGAGGCTGCATTTTCTGAGCAGGGTCTCTGTCTGGTATTGAAGAAACACTGTGCCTCAAATTCCTTCTTTCATTATTTTAACTAAAGATGTTTGAAATTTTAGGACACCACAGAATCACAGAACTGTTATGGTGCGGGAGGGGCCATTTGGCGTCCTGAGCAATTTGACCTCATGCCACCCTCCTTCTGGCTTGTCCCCATAACCCTGCGTATTGTTTCTAATCGAATAGCCAATAGACAATAGACAATTGGTGCAGGAGTAGGCCATTCAGCCCTTCGAGCCTGCACCGCCATTCAATATGATCATGGCTGATCATTCCTAATCAGTATCCTGTTCCTGCCTTATCTCCATAACCCTTGATTCCACTATCTTTGAGAGCTCTATCCAACTCCTTCTTAAATGAATCCAGAGAGTGGGCCTCACTGCCCTCTGGGGCAGAGCATTCCACACAGCCACCACTCTCTGGGTGAAGAAGTTTCTCCTCAGCTCTGTCCTAAATGGTCTACCCCATATTTTTAAGCACTCACCCATCAGCAGAAACATGTTTCCTGCC
>NC_057721.1:81846710-81849204 GCF_004010195.1 Chiloscyllium plagiosum
GAAATGGAGCTGTTTATCACTACCCTTTGTTTCCTATTAGCCAACCAATTTTCACTCCAATCTAGTACTTTGCCCCCAATACCATGCGCTCTAATTTTACTCACTAACCTCCTGTGTGGGACTTTATCAAAAGCTTTCTGAAAGTCCAGGTAGACTACATCTACTGGATTTCCCTCGTCCAACTTCCTAGTTACATCCTCAAAAAATTCAAGAAGATTAGTCAAGCATGATTTCTCCTTCATAAATCCATGCTGACTCTGTCCTATCCTGTTACTACTATCCAGATGTGCAGTATCCTTTATAATAGACTCCAGCATCTTTCCCACCACTGAGGTCAGACTAACTGGTCTATGATTTCCTGCTTTCTCTCTCCCACCTTCCTTAAAAAGGTGGTACAACATTAGCCACCCTCCAATCCGCAGGAACTGATCCCGAATCTCTCGAACTCTGGAAAATAATCACCAACGCATCCACGATTTCTCGAGCCACCTCCTTCAGTACCCGCGTTGTAGACCATCAGGCCCCGGGGACTTATCAGCCTTCAGACCTAACAGTCTCTCCAACACTAATTCCTGGCAAATATAAATTCCCTTAAGTTCAGGTCCTTCAGCCACTGTTACCTCAGGGAGATTGCTTGTGTCTTCCCCAGTGAACACAGATCTGAAGTACCAATTCAATTCTTCCGCCATTTCTTTGTTCGCTGTAATATATTCCCCTGTTTCTGTCTTCAAGGGCCCAATTTTAGTCTTAACCATTTTTTTGCCTTTCACATACCTAAAAAAGCTTTTACTATCCTCCTTTATATTATTGGCCAGTTTACCTTCGTACCTCATTTTTTCTCTGCGTATTTCCTTCTTAGTAATCCACTGTTGTTCTTTAAAAGCTTCCCAGTCCTCTGTTTTCCCAAATATCTTTGCTATGTTATACTTTTTCTCTTTTGACTTTATATGTTTCTTAACTTCCCTCATCAGCCATGGCCACCCCTGCCTCCTCCTAGGATCTTTCTTCCTTCTTGGAATGAACTCATCCTGCAACTTCTGCATTATACACAGAAATATCTGCCATTGTTCCTCCAATGTCATCCCTGCTCAGGTATTGAACCATTGAACTTTGGCCAGCTCCTCCCTCATAGCTCCATATTTCCCGTTATTCAACTGAAAAATTTTGACTTCCGACTGTACCCTCTCCCTCTCAAAGTGCAGATTGAAGCTTATTGTATTATGGTCACTACTTCCCAATGCATCCTTCACTTCGAGGACTCTGAGCAATTCTGGTTCGTTGCACAATACCAGATCCAGAATTGCCTTCTCTCTGGTCGGCTCCAGCACCAGCTGTTCTATTGAGGCCCAATACCATCCTGATTCTCCCAGTCTACCTGCATGTTAAAATCCCCCATAACAACTGTAGTGACATCTTTGCGACAGGCCAATTTCAGCTCCTGATTTAACTTACATCTGGCATCCAGACTACTGTTTGGGGGCCTGTGGATGACTCCCAAGAGGGTCTTTTTACCCTTAGTATTTTGAAGCTCTATCCAATGCCGCGCTTGAATGCTCCTATTGAACCAACTTCCACCATATTTCCAGACAGTGCATTCCAGATCCTGACTTACTCGCTCTGAGAAAAAAAATCCCTTTCTGCTCCCACTTTGATTAATTTCGGTCATGACAAGATGCTGAACTCTTCTTCTGTCACCTTTGCCTTCATGCCCACTTCTTTGGACAGGAGTTCTCCTCCTGCTCCACAGGCCCTTTCACCTGGGCCCCACCCTTTGGCCTTTTACCTGGACTCGGTCTCTGCGAGATGACATCAGCCCATCCTAATTTCTCTGTTCCCCTCCTCGACACTAACCTGTCTCCCTCTGAATTCCATTCCCTCAGGTCCAACCCTGACTTTGTTACCTGCCGTTAATGGATGTGCCATTGTTGTCTGGCATGCAATTGTCTTCCAAATAAACCTGCTGGACTATAACCTGGTGTTGTGTGATTTTTAACTTTGTCCACCGCAGTCCAACACCGGCAACTCCACATCATGCCAACCTTTCCCTGGCAGAGGCTGAGTGCAAACTCTCAGACACATGCTCCTGTCTCCCCCTGGGGCAGGAGCCCTCCACTGAACATCAAAGTGTTGTTTCCAGGCTTACTGCTGATCACATCTTCTTGAGAGATCTCCCCTCCACATCTTCCCACCTTGTAGTTCCCCATCCCACACAGCCCACTTCTGCCTCCTTCCCAAAATCCACACACAGCACTGCTCTGGCAGACCCATTATTTCAGCCGTTCCCCTATCCACCTGAACTCTCTTCACTCCTTCCTCTGCCCTTGTCCAGTCTCTTCTGACTTACATTTGTTATACTTCTGACATTTTGAGTGAGTTCGGTAATTTCCAGTTTTCTAGCACCAGCTGCCTCCTCTTCACCATGGACATGCAAACCCTATTACACATCTATTCCCCCTGCCCCGCCCCCCTCCACCACCACCCTGGGATGGTCCCA
>NC_057721.1:81849275-81856504 GCF_004010195.1 Chiloscyllium plagiosum
CTGACCCCCCCCCCCACCCTCCCCTGCCCAGCCAAGCCCATCCTCACCCTCAACAACTTCTCCTTTAACTCCTCCCACTGTCTTCAGGTCAAAGGGGTGGCAGTGGCTACCCACATGGGCCCCAGTGATGTCTCGCCCTTTGTTAGGGTACGTGGAACATTCCTTGATCCAGTTCACCTCCGGCCCCCACCCACAACTCTGTCTCCAGTCCATCCAGAATTCGGCAAATTCATCAATTTCAGCTCTCACCTTCTGAGGCAGGGTCACTGGACATAAAACGTGAACTCTGATTTCTCTCCACAGATGCTGCCAGAGAATTTCTGGTTTTGTTTCTCACCTTCACCTGGTTCAATTCTGACTCTTCCCTTCCTGACTTTCTGTGCTTCCAATTCTGGGAATAGGCTAGACACCAATATCCTGCACAAACCCATGGACTCTCACAATCAATTTGACGGGATATCCATACACCCGACATCCTACAATTCAATTCATTCAACTCCATTCCACTCTCCCCGTTTCTCCATCTCCGTTGCAGCGGTACTGATGATGGCACCTTCCACCTTGGTGTCTTCAATCTGATCTTCTTTATCCTCAACTGAGGATTCTTCCCTGTCATCCCATTGTGGTTGACAGGCCCCCAGCCATGGCTGAATTGATGAAGCAGCTGAAGATGGTTGGGCCAACACCTTCCACCCCGACCTCGAATTCACCTGGACAGTCTCAGATTCCTCCCTCCCCTTCCTCGACCTTTCTATTTCCATCTCAGGCGACCGAATCAACACGGACATCTACTACAAACCAACCGACTCCCACAGCTACCTGGACTACACCTCCTCCCATCCTACAGTCACAGAAGGTGTAACTCATGTCCATTTGTCTCCTCCCTCCTCAATGCCCAAGACCCCACACCCCCCCTTCCAGTTGAAGCCGAATTTTATTTGTACTTCTCTCAATCGAGTTTACAGCATTTGCCACTGTCAATGTGGTCTCCTTTACATTGACGAGACCAAACATCGACGGAGTGACCACTTTGTGGAACACCAGCTCAAAGTGACATAATATTGAGTGACCTCGTCACGTAATCATGTCACTTTGTGTGAACCAACCTACTTTCTGGGAATTTATTACGAACCTCAGATGCTCCCTCACTTTCTGATGGTCATAGAGGAACCTCTCCAGTAGTTCTCGAATACGGACATCACTTTGATAAATTTGTACCTCTCTGGTTCTGGATTGGCTCCTTGGTTGAATATAGGAAGTGTGTGAGCTCGCATCCACACAAAGGCAACTATTGCTGATACAATCGTCCTTCTTCACTGACGGTGAATGCTGTACTCATTAAACTGCATCCAAACATTTCTTTAACAAGTCTCTATGTGAAAGTAAAACTTGCAGTTCTAGTTTCAGTACCTTGAGGTATTCCAAAGCACGTTCTGTGTCGTGGAGTCCTATTTAAAGTATAGTCGCTGTTATAATTTGGGAAATGGCTTGGAAATATACACAATGACAAATCTCACAAATAGGCAAGAGTCCCCTCTACCTTCCTAACTACCCTGCTAACCTGTTCTACTACCTACAGGGATCCATGGACAAACACCCAAGGAACATTGGCATAGACAGGGATCTGGGCATATGGGTCCACAGATTTCTGACAGTGCCAACACAGGTGGATAAGGTGTGATATTGTTTGAGGGCTTTTATTGATCAGGACACCAGGTAGAGTGTTCCTGCCTGTTTATACCACAGTGACTTCTGGCGATCTCTGGAGATCTTTTGTATTCATCTGAGCTGGCCGTGGTTTAATGTCTCACAGACTTGTAGACTCATCGAATCAGAGAGACAAGGAGTACAGAAAAGGTCCTTTGACCCATTGATTCTGCACCAATCTACCTCCACTAATCCTTGTTGAATCTTATGACATTTCAAACGCTCATCTGAGTACTTTTTAAAGGTCCCATCTCGACTACACTCCCAGGCAGTCTATTCCAGACCCCACACTATAGACCCAAGGCAGAGGGAGCTGAGCCCCAGACCCCAATCTATTCCAGACCGCACCACCCTCTGGGGATTTCCTCAAATCTCCTCCAAAGTCCCACCCATCCCCTTTAAATTATATCTCCTTGTTATTGTCTCTTCAACTGAGGGGAGCAGCCCCTTCCTATCCCTGTCCACACCCCTCGTGAGCTTGTACACCTCCATCTGGTCCTCCTCAACCTTCTATACTCCAAAGAAAACAATCCAGGCTTATCCAGTATCTCTTCATAGCCAAAAGCGCCATCCCAGGCAATGTCCTGGTCAATCTCTTTTGCACCCCCCTCAGTGCAATCACATCCTTCCTATAGTGTGGCGACCAGAACTGCTCACAGTACTCCAGCTGTGGTCTAACTGATGTTTTATACCCTTCCAACATAACCTCCCTGCTCTCATAACCTATACCCCAACTGATAAAAGCAAGAGTCCCCTCTACCTTCTTAACTAACCTTCTAACCTGTCCTGCTGGCTGCAGGGATCTGTGGATAAACACCTCAAGGATCATTGGCATAGACAGAGATCTGGGCATATGGGACAGTGCCAACACAGGTGGATAAAGTAGTCAAGAAGGTGAGAAAGCATGCTTGCCTTCTTTGGTTGGGGCATCAAGTATAAAAGTTGCCAAGTTGTGTTGCAACTAACATTAGAGAACCTGCAGTCTTAACTTATGTCCTTGATGCACAACACGGCTAAGCTCCCTCTGCTTTGTCCCTATTGTACAGATATTGTGTCCCTTCCCCCTGTCTAACCTGTTTAAATGCCTCCCAACAGCAGCAGCAAACCCTCCCACAGGGTGCTCATCATTCCGATCGTACAAGGCCCACCCTCTGGAGAAGCGGTTCTGGTAAAACCCTCCCTCCTGCACCATCTCCCGAGCTATGCTTTCATCTGCCCTACTCTTTAGTTTCTGTACTCACCAGCACGTGGCACCAAGAGGAATCCAGAGATTACCAACTTTGGGATCCTGCTCTTGAGTCTACTGCCTAGCTTTTTAAAGTCTGGAAGCAGTACTTCATTCCTCATTCTACCCATATCATTGGTACCAACGTCACATCCAAAAATGGACATCTCCAAACTGCGCAGCCCCATCAAAGAGGGGGCAAGTTTTGAAATCAATACAGAATTTGGGTTCAGCACATTTCTATCAGGTGTGTTTTGTGCCGACTGTCTGGAACACCCTGTGCTGGAAGGGCACACACTCATCTGCTTTCTCATCCATGCCTGTAGTCAAACCCAGACCAAACCCAATCAATACTAATTTCTGTATCAAATTGACATTGAACAAAAACAAAATTCTGCTCCTATGATATTGCTCTCTCAATCCCAAAGAAATAATGAGATTTGAAATGATACAAGTGAACAATCAAAATTTATTCAGACTGAATTAAATAGTTCAGAGGGAAGGCAGAGGGTTGCGGGATGAGTAAATCAGCGAGGGAGGACATGGAGGACAGAGAGAGTCAGAGAAGGAAAATGGGAGTGAAGGAGAGAGATAAAGAGATCTCGCTTTGGTCTGTGTTACAGCTTGATTTCAGTCACATCCCACTACACATTGACAATGATTTGTTTGGACACTATTTATAATACAATTTAAATTCAGAATTAACACCAGATATGGAATACTATTACCCTGAAAGAGATACAGAAAGAAAGAGAGGTAGAGATATATATAGAGAGAGAGAGAGAGAGAGGAATGATGGAAAGGGATAGAGACAGACTGAGAAGGAGAGAGACAGTGAAAGGGAGAGGCATAGAGTGTGATAGGCAGAGATAGAGAGGGATCAAGACAGTGAGGAAGATAAGGAGGCACTGATAGAGATAGACAGACACAGGAAGAGAGAGACAAGAGGAAAGAGAGAGAGGTAGAGAAAGGAGGGAGAGTGACAGAGAGGGAGAGGGAGTTGTTGGGGGGGATAGAGACAGGGATTGAGAGAGAAAGATGGAGAAACAAGGAGTCAGGGGAAATGAAGGAGAGTAAATAAATTGAATCAGGAGAGAGAGAGAGAGACAGCATGAAGGACAGAGGATTGAGACAGAGACAGGGAGACAGAGATGGTGACAGAGATGTTGCATGTCATGAGAACGAACAAGAGAGAAGGAGAGATGGAGAGAGACAAGCCTGAGTACGATCTGGATGACTTATCAACTTGAACCCCCGATAAATAAGGAACTGCCTTGCACTTGAGAAATTTCATTTTGTGTTTGGACAGAAATTTAACGAGTCAGCAAATTGCTGCGGTTGCAGAACTCCCAGCACTGCTGCAGTCCTCATCAATTAGCAAGGAGCCTTTAAACACACAACATTCCCAGCAATAAAACATGGACAAATATATTTACACAGCGCGTATCTGTCAAGGCATTTTGTGTCGGAGACAGCATTAACTCAGAATCACAGAATTCTTCAAGAGACGAGGAGACCATTTGGCCCATCCAATGTGGGAGTGACCTGTTTGGTGGCATTCTCCTGCTTGTTTCCCATTGTCCCTCAAATTGTTCCTTTTCCCAATTATTATTCAATTTCCTTTTAGAAGTTTTTACTGAATCTGTTTCACCCACCCTTTCAGGTGTTATGTCCCAGATGAATTTGAATTTGATTTATTTATTGCCACGCAACTGTGATAGACTTTTGTTGTGGGCGGCACGGTGGCACAGTGGTTAGCACTGCTGCCTCACAGCGCCATAGACCCGGGTTCAATTCCCGACTCAGGCGACTGACTGTGTGGAGTTTGCACATTCTCCCCATGTCTGCATGGATTTCCTCCGGGTGCACCGGTTTCCTCCCACAGTCCAAGGATGTGCAGGTTAGGTAAATTGGCCATGCTAAATTGCCCGTAGTGTTAGGTAAGGGGTAAATGTATGGGTGGGTTGCGCTTTGGCGGGTCGGTGTGGACTTGTTGAGCCGAGGGGCCTGTTTCCACACTGTAATGTAATCTAAATCTAAATCTTTAGCAGCAGTACAGTAGATCAGAGTAAGCATGGACATGCAGATCATAGAGTGAAAAACGTGGACAGATACATACAAGTTACATCACACAGGCCGTGTGTGAGGCAAGATCAACATGAACAAGATTAGCATTATTTGAAGTGAGAGGAGTCCATTCAGCAGCTAATAACAGCAGGGAAGAAGCTGTTCCTGAACCTGTTGGTCCGTGTGCTCAAGCATTCTGTATCTTCTGCCTGATGGAAGAGGTTGTAGGAGAGCATTACTGGGTGATGATGTTGGCAGCCTTTCCATGGCAACGGGCCATGTAAATGGAGTCCGTGGCTGGGAGGTTGGCTTTGGTGATGGTCTGGGCTGTGCATACAACCTTCTGTCATTTCTTATAGTCCTGGACAGAACAATTGCCACCTGGACAGTATGCTTTCTATCGTGTATTTGTGAAGGTTGCTAAGGGTCATTATAGACATGCCAAAATTCCTAAACCTAAGCAAGAAGAGGCGTTGCTGTGCCTTCTTGACAGTTGCATCTACACGGGAAGTCCACAAAGTCGGTTATTGTCACTCATAGAAACTTGACACCGTTAACCCTCTCAACCTCCACTCCGTCGACGTGGGTGGGATCATGTTTCCTCCTTTCTTTCTGAAATCAGTGATCAGTTCTTTTATTTTGCTGACATTGTGTGAGAGAGAGAGAGGCTATTATCATTGCACCACGTCATCAAGCCCTCTATTTCCTTCCTGTATTCTGACTCATCATTGTTATTATATCCGTCCTACCACGGTGGTGTCAGCAAACTTGTTGATGGCATTCATTTGGAATTTGGCTACACATTTGTGGGTGTACAGGGAGTAGAGTAGGGGCTGAGAACACATCCCTGGGGGCCTCCAATGTTGACAGTTGTCATGGAGGAGGTGCACTTGTCTATTTTAACCGATTGCAGTTTATGGGTCAGGAAGCTGAGGATCCAGTTGCAAAGGGCAGAGCCAAGACCAAAGTCTTTGAGTTGAGATCAATCTGGAGGGGATATTGGTGTTGAAGTTGGAGCTGTAGTCGATGAGCGGGAGTCCAACATAGGTGTCCTTATTGTCCAGATGTTCCAAGGGTCTTAATAACTCACTGAGTAAAAAGAACCTTCTAGTTCATTCTCCAATCACCTGAACATTGTGTCACCGAGTTAGCAAGACTGCCTTTGATGGAAACCATTTCTTTTTATTGAATTTACCAAAACACTGTAAAGTTTTAAACATGCTTCATTGCAGAATTTTGACCCAGTATCACTGAAGGAATGGTGAGATATGTAGAACATACAGAACATAGAATGGTACAGCACAGGAACAGGCCCTTCAGCCCACCATATATGTACCGGCCATGGTGCCATTCTAAACTAACCCCATCTGCCTGCACATGGTGTGTATCCCTTTATCCCCTGCCTGCTCATGTATCTGTGTAAATGCCTCTGAAACATTGCTATCGGATCTGCTTTCCCCACCCCTGCTGGCAGTATATTCCAGGCACCTACCACCCTCAGTAAAAAGTTTGCCTCACACATTTCCTTTCAGCTTTCCCCCTCTCACCTTAATACTATGCCCTGTAGTATTTGACAAGAAAGACTCTGACCATCCACCCTATCCATGCCTCTAATTATTTTATATCCTTCTATCAGGTCACCCCTCAACCTCTAATGTTCTAGTGAATACAATCCAAGTTTGTCCATTTTCTCCTGATGGTTAATACACTCCAGTCCAGGCCATATCCAGATAAACCTCTTCTTCACTGTGTCTCACGTCTGCAATTCCTTCCTATAGTGTGGTACCCAGAACTGGACACAATACTTCAAATATTGCCAAATGTTTTATGCAGCTGCAACATTACTGACCAATAAATGCAAGCATGGTGTATATGCCTTCTGTACCACCTTATCCACTTGTGCTGCCACTTTCAGGGAGCTATGAACTTGCACCCCAAAATCCCTCTTTATATCAATGCTCCTAAGGGTCTTGCCATTTACTGGATACTGTCCTCTTGCAATTGACTTCCCAAAATGCACCACCACACACTTATCTGTGTTAAACTCCATCTACCATTTCTCCGCCCAACTTTCCAACTGATCTATAGCCAGCTATTGTAATAATTGTAACAAGGTCAGCCAGGTGGACTTCATAGAATATGAGTTCCCTGATTGGGGCTGTTAATCTGGTCCAATCAGGGAGAACCTGGCTGACAGATATACACAGGAATGTGTCCTTGGAGAAGGAGC
>NC_057721.1:81857004-81881846 GCF_004010195.1 Chiloscyllium plagiosum
CAACCCACTAGGATTTACTTACTTTGTGTGTGTACGTGTATATGTGTGTGTATATCTGTGTGTGTGTCTATGTTATATGTCTGTGTTAGTTTGTTGTCTGTGTGTGTGTACTGGGAGTGTTTGATCGGGAGAGTGTAGAGGGAGCTTTACTCTGTATCTAACCCCGTGCTGTCCCTGTCCTGGGAGTGTTTGATGGGAACAGTGCAGAGTGAGCTTTACTCTGTATCTCACTCCATGCTGCCCTGGCCCTGGGTCTGTTGGATACAGACCGTGGATGTCTGAATTGCAAAGTGTTATTTGCCCGAGCAGCAATATTGTGACTCTGGCAAACCCAGGATTTGATCGTTGTCATGTGCATTGATGATGTTTGTCTGAAACTTGCTGTCCACTTGCTTTGAATCCAATTGATTTTTCTGCAAACATTATTAAAATCTGTTTTGCTCCACTGAGGCCAGCAATGAAATTTGAAAGAATGGCACTTATTTAAAATCTCCTTCTTTTAAAGTTGAACACCCTGCTATCCCTCTCCTGGAAGTGACAGAATTAGAGCCTGGGATTTGATTGAATGATCCGAGCCTAGTATTCATTACCAACCAATGAAAAATCTAGCTATGCTCCCCATGTTCAGAAAGTTAACTTTCTGGAGCTCGGGGAGTGAATGATCAGTGCACCAGAATAAAGGCCATGGACAGGAGGACACATACTCAGTAGAATTACGAAGGTAGCTAACGCCCACCATCCTAACTGAGATCCAGGACATAAATATAACGGGATCTTAAAAAATCACAAATTTAGAAACAGGGTACGTAGTCCAGACTGTTGTCACCTCTTTATGCTCTCCCCAGTCCCAGTCCCAGATCAGTTAAAGCATCTGCAGCAAGATCTCCCCCCATCCCCACATCCATCTTAGTGTCCTAGAATCCCACAGCATAGGAATGGGCAGACAAGCCATTAGACTCCTGGGAAGGGCTAATTTCTCACACTCTCCCTATTCTTACACCAGATCCAACAATTGCTCCTTGGTAGTGGATACTTGGTAGTGTGGATGAGCAGAGGGATCTTGGTGTCCATGTACACAGATCTCTGAAAGTTGCCACCCAGGTAAATAGTGCGGTGAAGAAGGCATATGGCGTACTGGCTTTTATTGGTAGAGGAATTGAGTTCCGGAGTACTGAGGTCATGTTGCAGTTGTATAAGACTCTGGTGCGGCCACATCTGGAGTATTGTGTGCAGTTTTGGTCGCCATACTATAGGAAGGATGTGGAGGCACTGGAACGGGTGCAGAGGAGGTTTACCAGGATGTTGCCTGGTATGGTAGGAAGATCGTATGAGGAAAGGCTGAGGCACTTGGGGTTGTTTTCATTGGAGAAAAGAAGGTTTAGGGGTGACTTGATAGAAGTGTATAAGATGATTAGGGGTTTAGATAGGGTTGACAGTGAGAATCTTTTTCCTCGTATGGAGTCAGCTATTACAAGGGGGCATAGCTTTAAATTAAGGGGGGGTAGGTATAGGACAGATGTTAGGGGTAGGTTCTTTACTCAGCGAGTCGTGAGTTCATGGAATGCCCTGCCAGTAGCAGTGGTGGACTCTCCCTCATTATGGGCATTTAAGCGGGCATTGGATAGGCATATGGAGGATAGTGGGCTAGTGTAGGTTAGGTGGGCATGGATCGACGCAACATCGAGGGCCGAAGGGCCTGTACTGCGCTGTATTCTTCTATGTTCTCTATGTTCTATGTTCAAGAGTTCCAGCAATTTCCTTTTGAAAGTTACTCTTGAATCTCAAGGACCGTCTTCCCAAAACACTTTCAATTATGCTCTGCTTTGCCTGCCTCTGTCCTGCGCCAGGTAATCAATTAGTTATGGACAGCATGGGGTTAGATAGAGTAAAGCTCCCTCTACACTGTCCCCATCAAATACTCCCAGGGGCTTCTTGACATGCTATGTAAATGCATGTTCTTTCATGGAATCCCTACAGTGCAGTTAGAGGTCATTTGGCCCCATCAATTCTGCAATGACCCTTCAAAGGGCATCCCAACCCTATCCCCACATTTACAATCGCTAATCCACCTCCACATCTTTGGACTGTGGGAGGAATGGAGCACCCGGAGGAAACCCATGCAGACACGGGGAGAATGTACAAACTCCACACAGACAGTCGACTCAGGCTGGAATTGAAGCCGGGTTTCTGGCGCTGTGAGGCAGCAGTGCTAACCACTGAGCCACTGTGACATCTCAAAGGTAAGCAATTCTGCTCTTTAACATCGAAGAAAGATCTTAGCAACTTTGGGGTACCAGAGGAGAGGGATCAGAAACCGTGTAAAAATAATGAGTGACATCACAGCAAAAGCTGGTTGGTAAGTAATTGCTATTCTGAATACCTATTCCAAGTTACTTTCAGATTAAAGGTAAATTGGAGAAATATTTTACAAATTTAAAAGCTAAAAGCCAGTTGAAAATTTAAAAATACAAATTAAGAATGATGCAAGACCCGATGATGTGTTGTACCTGTATACTGTGGGAGTTTATGGACTGTATTGTGGTTCATAGTGAGCACATCTGTACCAAGTTTTGGTTGTTTGAGGAACTCTGGCTCAGAGTTGCTGAGTGGACTCTGAGCTTTGAACACGGTGACACATCATGGGGGGGAGGGGTGAGTTCCCAGAATGCTGTATTTCAGGAGGCACTCACACCCTGTAGGTTAAGTACTTCAAATTTGGTGAGTGGTCAGGGATCGGCGGGTTTGGCTAAAGTGAGGGAGGTAGAGAGATTCTGAATTAAGATTTGGAGGACCCTCAGCTCTTGACCTTGTCCAACTGCTATGAGGTACTTGATCCCTGTGTGGGTGAGAAAAAGGAGCATGGGGAGGATGGTCAAACTGGCCACGGTACTGTGGGACAGAAGGTTATTCAAGCAGGGGGAGCAAAAAGAAAAAATGGTAGTGGTAGATTATCTGTAATTAGGGGTCAAATCTCAGATGGCGACGAAACAGACTACAGATGGGAAGTGGAAGATCTGGAAAAATGGTGAACTGAGAACAACCTAGCTCTCAATGCCGGCAAAACCAAGGAACCTATTGTTGGTTTTTGGTGGGATGTTACTCATGTCTCCCCTACACATTAACAGCACAGAGATGGAATGAGTGGAGAGTGTCAAGCTCCTGGGAGTGGTCATTCACAACAAGCTTTCTTGGTCTCTTCATGCGGACGCACTGGTTACAAAGGCCCAACAATATCTCTTCTTCCTCAGGCAGCTGAGGACATTTGCCATGACGGTGAATCCCCTTGCCAACTTTTATAGGTACGCCATCGAGAGCATTCTGTCTGGATGTATCACTGCCTGGTCTGGCAACTGTACCATTCAGGAATCCTACTTCAGGTATGGCATGTAATGGCAAAACTATCAGAAGTGTACTGAATAAACCAGAAATAATAAACAGGTGTATCAAGCCTGTGTAAAGTGCTAAGGGATAGTTCAGCATGTGTAGCCCAAATAAGATTTCAATACAGAAATGCACAGAGTGTAGGAATAAACTAACTGAGCTGCAAGCACATATCAAATCAGAAATTATGATGTAGTAGCCATTACTGAGACATGACTACAGAATAGTCAGGTTGGGAACTTAATATACCAGGTAAAACAGTTAAACGGTTAAAAAGTTTACAGGATGGATAAGGGAAAATGACGGAGGAGGTGGAGTAGAGTCACTGATGAGAAACAAATTTGCTTCAATGGTGAAGGAGTATATAATTAGGGAAAAGCTTCCAGTGGAGACTTTATAGGTGAAACTGAGGAACAGTAAAGGATTTAAAACAGTAACAGGTGTTGTGTACAGACCACCTGGTAGCTACTCTGAAATGCTAAATTGTCTAAATGTGGAAAGTGTGGAGCAAAGACAGAGTAGTATTAATTGGGGATTTGAACTTTAACATCAAATGAAAAAGACAGACAAGCACCTGTGATAAAGATAGTTAATTTCTGGAGTGTACCTGAGATGGTTTTCAATAGCAATAATCCTGGGTGGCACAGTGGCTCAGTGGTTAGCCCTGCTGCTTTATAGTGCCAGGGACCTGAGTTCAATTCCAGCCTCAGGCAACTGTCTGTGTGGAGTTTGCACATTCTCTGAGTGCTCTGGTTTCCTCCCACAGTCCAAAGGTGTGTGGGTCAGGTGAATTGGCGATGCTAAATTGCTCATGACTGGATGGTGGGTTACTCTTAGGAGGATTGGTGTGGACTTGTTGGGCCGAAGGGCCTGTTTCTGCACTGTAGGGAATACAACAAGGGGACAAGCAATATTGGATTTAGTAATAAGAAATGAACTGGATTTAATCAGTAACCCAACTGTTTGAGAGCATTTATCAAACAGTGGTCATAACAAAAGTGTTTTAAAAGTGAAAAGCACAACTAAACTCCGAGAATTTTAGATTTGGGTAAGGCCAATTTAAAAGAGGTGAGACAGAGATAGTCCATAGTAAACTGGGAAATCTGCTAATGGAGAAAAGAACTGAAGAACAGTGGAGGATGGTTAAAGAAACATTTAATGCAATACCGAACCAGTTTACACCCCTGAGAGTGAAAAACTTCATTTCACAGTAAGGAAGACAGCCACGCACAACTGAAGAGGTAAGGGACAGCATAAAACTAAAGGAACAGGCTTAAAAACAAGCAAAAAAAACCACAGGTCCTGCTGAATGGGAAAGATAGAAAGACCAGCAAAGGGCACAAAGCAGATTATAAGAGCTACAAAGAGGGACTATGAAAGGAAACTTGCAAGGAACATCAAAATCATTTAGAATAAATATCATAGTTACATACTGGGAAAGTGAGTTGTCAGAAGCAGTGTTGGCCCACTAAAGATAGAAAGTGGGAATATTTGATTTGATTTGATTTATTTATTGTCATGCTTACCTATGTATAGTGAAAAGCTTTATCAATGACTGTGGGAAAAGGCAGACATGGTGAATAATTACCTTGCCTCAGTCTTTACAGCAGAAAAGGAGGATAGATTGCTGGAAGTCTGGAGGAAATTAATAGTGGATTGGGAAAAGGGACTGCATAAAATAAATAAAATATTGGTCATGAGGAAATTAATGGCATTAAAATGTAACAAATCCTCAGGGTCTGACGGTTTCCATCTGAGGCTGTCGAAGGAAGTAGGCAGCACATTTTAGAGACGATAATCTCCACGATAATCTTTCAGAGCTCCAGAGATTCAAGGACCATCCTTCTGGATTGGAAAATTACACGTCACTCGACTTTTATCAAAAAGGGCAAAAGAGAAAAACCCGAGGAAATCCGGAGAATTATTTTGGTGGGAAATTATTGGACCTTATAATTGAGGAAGGGGGAGCTGGAAAATCTTAAATTATTCAAGGAACGCCAGCATGGATTAATGATTGGTAGGTTATGCCTGATAATCCTTGCAGAGATGTTTGAAGGCATGACTAAGGTGGTAGTCAGGGAAGGGTCAATAGATGTTGTCTCCATGGACTTCCAGAAGGTATTTGATACAGTCTAACATGAGAGACAGTTAACTAAGGTAGAGCTCCTGAAATTGAGGACAAACTACTCATAGGTGGGAAATTACTTGAATGACAGGCCATGATGCGGAAGTGCTAGTATTGAACTAGGTTGGACAAAGTCAGACGTCATAAGACCATAAGATATAGCAGCAGAAATTAAGCCATTTGGCCCATTGAGTGTCCTCTGCTATTTAATCATGGCTGGTAGGATTTTCAACCTCATTTTCCCCCTTTCTCCCTATAACTTTTTATCCCCATGGCAATCAAGAAAATATCCATCTCTGTGTTAAATATTCTCAGTGACCTGGCCTCCACAACCTTCTGTGGCATTGAATTCCATAGATGTACCACTTTCTGGCTAAAGACATTTCTCCTTATCCCTGTTCTAAATGGTCTTCCCTTTACACCAAGGCTGTGCCTTCCTGCCAATTGAATCATCTTCTCCACGTCCAGGTTATAGTCCACCTGGTTTATGTGAAATCACAAGCTTCCAAAGCACAGCTCCTTCATCACTGAAGTCTTCTGAATGAAAGGTGACTCATTAGGGATCATGGGTAGATGCTCAAGTTGGCAGGATGTGATCAATAATGTCTCACAAGGACCTGTGATAGGAGCACAATTATTCATACTGGTAATTAGCAACTTGGATAATGGCATAGAAAATCATACATCCAAATTTGCTACTGACACAAAATTAGGTGACATTATAAACAGTGTAGATACAGTCATGATCATAGCGATGTATAGCATGGAAACAGACCCCTCGGTCCAACTCACCCATACCGACTAGATATCCCAACCCAATCTAGTCCCACCTGCCAGCACCTGGCCATTTCCCTCCAAACCCTTCCTATTCATATACCCATTCAGATGTCTTTTAAATGTTGCAATTGTACTCGCCTCCACCACTTCCTCTGGCAGCTCATTCCATACACGTACCACCCTCTGTGTGAAAACATTGCCCCTTAGGTATCCTTTATATCTTTCCCCTCTCACCTTAAACCTATGCCCTCTAGTTCTGGACTCCCCCACCCCAGGGAAAAGACTTTGTCTATTTATCCTATCCATAAGGTAACCCCTCAGCCTCCGATGCTCTAGGGAAAACAGCCCCAGCCTATACAACCTCTCCTGATAGCTCAAATCCTCCAATCCTGGCAATATCCTTGTAAACCTTTTCTGAACCCTTTCATGTTTGACAACATCCTTCGATTGGAAGGAGACCAGAATTGCACACAATATTCCAACAGTGGCCTAACCAATGACCTGTACAGTCGCAACATGACCTCCCAACTCCTGTACTCAATACTCTGACCAATAAAGGAAAGCCTGCGACTCCACTTTCAAGGAGCTATGAACCTGCACTCCAAGGTCTCTTTGTTCAGCAAGATTCCCTAGGACCTTCCCATTAAGTGTATAAGTCCTGCTAAGATTTGCTTTCCTAAATAAGCAATATTTTACGTTTATCTAAATTAAACTCCATCTGCCACTTCTCAGCCCATTGGTCCGTCCGATCAAGATCCCGTTATAATCTGCGGTAACCCTCTTCACTATCCACTACACCTCCAATTTTGATGTCATCTGCAAACTTACTAACTATACCTCTTATGCTCACATCCCCAAATCATTTATATAAATGATGAAAAGTTGTTGACCCAGCACCAATCCTGTGGCACTCCACTGGTCACAGGCCTCCAGTCTGAAAAACAACCCTCCACCACCACCCTCTGTCTTCTACCTTTGAGCCAGTTCTGTATCCAAATGGCTAGTTCTCACTGTATTCCATTAGATATAACTTTGTTAATCAGTCTCCCATGGGGAACCTTGTCGAATACCTTACTAAAGTCCATATAGATCACATCTACCGCTCTGCCCTCATCAATCCTCTTTGTTACTTCTTCAAAAAACTCAATCAAGTTTGTGAGACATGATTTCCCACGCACAAAGCCATGTTGACTATCCCCAATCAGTCCTTGCCTTTCCAAATACATGTACACCCTGTTCCTCAGCTAGCTTCCCACAGAGTTCTAGGATACACCTGATCAGGTCCTGGGCATTTATCCACTTTTATGCATTTCAAGACATCCAGCACTTCCTCCTCTGTAATATGGGCGTTTTTCAAGATGTCACCATCTATTCCCTACATTCTATATCTTCCATGTCCTTTTCCACAGTAAGTACTGATGAAAAATACTCATCTAATATCTCCCCCATCTCCTGTGGCTCCACACAAAGGCCGCCTTGCTGATCTTTGAGGGGCCACTTTCTGTCCCTAGTTATCCTTTTCTCCTTAATTTCTTTGTAAAAATCCTTTGGATTCTCCTTAACTCTATTTGCCAAATCTATCTCATGTTCCCTTTTTGCCTGACATGTGCTTCCTTCTTTTTCCGAACCAAACCCTCAATTTCTTTAGTCATCCAGCATTCCTTATACCTACCAGCCTTTCCTTTCACCCTGACAGGAATATACTTTCTCTGGATTCCTGTTATCTCATTTCTGAAGGCTTCCCAGTTTTCAACCATCCCTTTACTTGCAACCCATCAAAATTAGCTTTTCTCCAATTTAGGACTTCAACTTTTAGATCTGGTCTATCCTTTTCCATTATGGTCGCTGGCCCCAAAGTGCTCCTCAGTCACCTGCCCTGCCTTATTTCCCAAGAGTAGGTCAAGATGACAGGAGTTGCAAAGGGATATTGTAAGTGAAAGGGCAAAACCGTGGCAGATGGATTTCAGTGTAAGGAAGTGTGAAGTTAGTCATTTTGGACTGGAGCAGGATCAATCAGGGTGCTTTCTCAGAGATAAATATAGTGGATGCCCAAACAGATTTGGGGGTTCAGGTGTCACAAACCAGTGCAGAGAATGATCCCACTGGCCAATGGAATGCCGCCCTTTCTATCAACAGGACTGGAGTATAAGGAATTCAAGGTTACTGTGCAGTTATACAAGACCAGGCTTAGACCCCACTCTGGGCACCACACCTCAGGGAAGGATAGACTGGCCTTGGAGGGAGTACAATGCATATTTACAAGAATGATTCCCAGAGATCAGGGTTTAAATTATAAAGAGAGAATATACAAATGAGGCATGTTCTGTCTAGAATTTCGAAAGTGAAGGGATGATCTGATTGACGTCTTCAAGATATCAACAGGAAACAATGAGGTGGATAAACTATTTCCACTGGTTGGGGATTCTAGTACGAGGGGCATAGTCTGAGAATCAGGGCCAACCATTCAGGAGAGATGTTAGCAGCACTTCCACACACAGAGGATGGGAGAGGTTTGGAACTGTCTTCCACAAATGGCAGTGGATGCTGGATCAGTTGTTCATTTTAAATCTGAGATTGATAAGTTTTTGCTCAGTGAAGGTATTGCGGGATATGGGCCAAAGACAGGCATATAGAGTTAGGCCACAGAGCAGCCATGATCTCATTGAATGTTGGAACAGGCTTGAGGGGCTGAATGGCCTAATCCTGATCCTGTGTTCCTAGTTTATTGCAAGTTATCAAGTAGTTACAGGTTACATTGAAATGAACACAGAAAGAATGAGGTCCAATGGTAGATCTGACTCCTCGGAGATCCTAAGATGGTCTTATTACAAGTCGATGTGAAATTATCATAGTGGATGGTGCTTAAAGAAATTCACAGTATTAATCCTTTCAAAGTCATATTTCTTGATCATGCAATAGGATATAATCGTCACTGACAAGTCCAACATTTGAACATCTCTAATGACCCTCAGACAAAGATTTCTGACGGCAGTGAAGTCAAATATAGAATGGATAAGAACAGCAGATATCCTTCCTCAAGGGCATTGCTTCTCAATTCTGAAAAAGCATGTGAGTGCAGTCAAGTGCCTCAGAGAACCCTTGTGGTGTTAATGGATAACCTGTTTATCCTGTTAAGGCAATATAAACACATTAAGGCCATTAGTTCTGTATTGAATCCAGTACAGAAGGTTCAAGAATAATCAAGTTTGTCATTCAAGGGAACCAGTCATCTTAGATGAAGTGGTTTCTAGTCTGTTGAGCTTCTAAGCCAGGAGAATTTGAACAAATACCTTCAAGATGATCGAATTAAGAAAGTTTGGAGTCCATGATTCTGTAACTGAGAGAGGTTCATGCTGTCAGACCCAGAGAGGGGGTTGTTAAGATATCTCCACAGTTCAAGAAGAAGGAACTGGAGAATCTTATTAAGAAATGGTTGTATAAAAGCTGCAGTATTAGGGATATTTCTCCAGGGCTGTGTGTCTATGATGGATTGTGTTAGGAAGCAGGTTGAGCATTTGTTTTGATGTATGTGTTAAAATCTTTTGAACTGTCTATATACATTTTTCTTCTTTTGTGTAATAAATTCATGTTCGATTGTCAAAGAACATCTTCAACCTTGTGTTAATATATTTCAGCGACTAACTGCTATGTTCGCCAACTGAAACTATTTAATATATAACTTATCGGGTCAAGTGTCATTCTGAGATCTGTCCTGTCCAGTATTGCTATCAGCTGGGATCAGAACAAACCTGAAACATGAGCCCTGTTTCTCTCCACAGATGCTGCTTGACCTGCTGAGTTTTTCCAGATGCTGTCATTTTTACTGCGAACTTCCATCATCTTCAGTATTCTGCACATCTAACAGTCTCTGATGGTTTGAAGGTTTTTACATCCTTTCACTCCACTGATTAAAGTGCAGTTGTCTGGGTGATGGAGTTTACATAACAGCCAATAATCGGTCCAGAGATGTGGACTCCTTGATGTATTCCAAATATATGAGGTAGTAGTGGTGTGGTGATAATATTACTGACTTGGTAATCTGGAGACTCAGGTTCAACGGCCGAGGTCCAGAGGTGCAAATCCCATCACAGTAACTGTTGGAATTCAAATTCTCTTAATTTAAGAGCTCGAAGTGAAAGCCAAGGTTCTGGGACATGGGTTCAAATCCTGTCATGTCAGATGATAAAATTTCAATTCAATAAAATTGGGAATATAAAACTGGCCACTGGGAGACTAGGAACTACTGTCAATTGTTGTAAAAACACATCAGGTTCAGTAATGTCCTTTACTTGGTCTGGCCCATCTGTGGGGTGAAAGTGAGGACTGGGGATCAGAGTTGACTGTGTGGTGCTGGAAAAGCACAGCAGGTCAGGCAGCATGTGAGGAGTGGGAGGATCGACGTTTCAGGCATAAACCCTTCATCAGGAATTCCTGCTCCTCGGATGCTGCCTGATCTGCTGTGCTTTTCCAGCACCACACTCCCAATTCTGGCTTATAAGTGACACAGACCCACAGCAATGTGGTGGACTATTCATTGCCCTTTGAATTAGCCATTGCAAGTCACTCAGTTGGAGGGGCAATTAGGGATGGGCGAAAAAATGTCATTACCAATGGCTCTCACAACCTCTAAAATATATTGGTCATGTTGATTTTGCCATCTACTTTGGCATTTACTCCAAGGATGCACACATAAAGGGCCAGAGAGCCCAGATTCTCACTGCAGCTATCATTCTGCTTCAAACTGAGGGAAGGGTTGCAAGAGACAGAAATTGAATTATTGCACTGAGAACAAAACCCAGCTGTTGTCTGTGAAGCATTCTGAGCAAGCATGTTTAAAATGCACACAGGCCATTACAGCTCGAATCTATTAATCATTGGACAAAATGGATTATTGATCAAATAATCGTTTATTTTGCTTTGCTTTCATTTGCACTGGTAGAAGTCAACACTTTGAAATATTCTCACAGAGATGTTCACATGAAGAGAGTTTACACTCATCTCCATATTTAAAAGGAAATGATTTAAAGGCTTTTAAACAGTATTTACAATTATGCTTCCCAGACTGGGAGCTTTTTCCAATCGGGGAAGGCTGAACAAGATGGAGCTCTGCTCTCCATGAGGATATTGCTGATGGTTCACCTGATCGAGGTCTTTAAACCTTCCACAGGGCAGTGTAGAGGAAACATTGCCCCTTACAGGGGAGATGAGAGGCAAGTACCAGTAAAATAAGACCAACACTAATAAACCCATTACGGAATTCAGGAAAAAACTTTATGTGGAGCACTCTGTCATATGGATTGGTTGAAGAAAATAGTCTAGATGTACTTAAGAAGAAGCTGGATGCACTAATGGGAGTAGAAGGAGTTGAAAGGTAAGTCAAAAGTGAAATAAGTGTGAGGGAGTAGAGTGAAGGACCCATGGAGGCTGATACAATTGCAACATTGAAGAGGCATATGAATAGGAAGGGTTTGGAGGGATATGGGCCAGGTGCTGGCAGGTGGGACTAGATTGGGTTGGGATATCTGGTCGGCATGGACGGGTTGGACCGAAGGGTCTGTTTCCATGCTGTACATTTCTGTGAGTCTATGACTCTATATGAAACATGAAAATTGGATGAGTTGAGTTTCATGGCTCATTCCTGTGTTATAATTTGTGCGTATTTGTAAACATTTCAGCTATCATCACTCATGTTCGTACTTTTTCAGTACATGGACAATTTCATTTGGAGGTTATTCCTGAACACATTCTGTGACTTTCTGAACAAAGTGGAATTATCTTCGATGTTGGTGCTGAAGTAATTGAAGCCAGTTTCTGACAGTAGGGCTCCTAAGCTTGATTGATTACTGCTAAGCTGTAAAAAGTTTATTGCAAACTTGTCAGCCGCTACAATTCAAAATCAATATAACTCCACACAAAGGTCTCTTAAGGAGCCCACAAAGAAGCAAAAAGCTCTCTGATCAGATGAAAGGCAGCCTGTCTCACTAGCCCATGTTTAATATAAATTCAAATTGCATTCATCAGATAGATGTTTTTTCTGCAAATCTTGTTTCTTTTTAATTGAAGATATGTATGATGCATCTATGTATGTGTGTTTGTCTGCGTCAGTCTATGTTTGTGTGTATGCCTGATGTGTGTCTGTGTTTGTGTGTGCCTATGTGCATCTGTGTGCTTGTATCTGCCTGTCTATGTTTGTGTGTATGCCTGTCTATGTGTTTGTGTGTATGCCTGTCTATGTGTCCGTGTGTTTGTGTGTATGTTGTTTGTGTGTCTGTGTGTTTGTGTGTGCCTGTGTGAGTGTCTGTGTTTATATGCATTAGTATGTGTGTTAATAAATATCATTATAATTCATCAAATATAAATGTTAGACAGCACAGTATGGGCACACACTGATGGTTAGATTAAAGTCACAAGATGCAATCTGTGCTATAATGAAATGCAATTGGTGAAAAAATCTCCAGAGACATTAGTCTCTATCAGCTATAATTGGACAAGGAATGAGCTCCCTAATTTTTGATGGGTTGAGATTCTCGCTGGTCAGGGTGTGTGTTGGGTGGATTTGGCTTGGCAGGTTTGTAATATAATTGGGGACCTTGGGGACCTCTAAAGCAGGTATTTCACACTTTGAATTTATGTCATGTTTTGATGTGGACACAAGCACAGGCTCATTTCACATTGAACTACAGAGCAAGCACGTACAGCAGAGAAACAGGCCAGTTGGCTGCAATCAGACTGTGCAAGTGACAATGCTCCACATGGACTCTTATTATCTCACCCCATCAGAATCTCCTTCTATTCCTTCCTCCCTTGTGACCTTACCAAACCTCACGAGGTGCCATGTTAGAGTGCATAGGGGAGAAATGACTATCTCTGGCATGTGTGTCAATAACTAAAGGACAGAGATTTAATTGGCAAAAGTACCAGAGCAGACATTTTTCGTACAGTGAGAAAGGGCGACTGATACAGATTCAGTTGTAATTTTCAAGAGGTAATTGGCAAAATACTTGAAAGAGAAAAGTTGGCAAGGCCATGTGGAAGAAACGTAGGATTGGGACTAATTGGATTCTTCTTAGAAAGAACCTGCTCAGCTATAATGGACAAATGGCCTCATACGATAAGTTAACATGTTACTTAGCATAAAGGGGGAGGAGTTCTTGGCTATGATTTCTCTTGCTATCTCTTTGCAGTTGATAAGCAGCCAAGGTTAGGCTCTTCCAGCCAGTGAATCATAACGTTCAGTTTGCCCACGATTGTTCCACCAAACGTGTACTGGGGTTTGCAAAAGGGAAAGGTCACCGTGTACCTTCTGCGTGCCCCAGCTGAGGGGCACCTATGGAGGGCAGCTCAATGCCAGCTGGCTTGTGTTCTCACACTAACTCAGTACACAGCCGCCAGGGACCATTCTGCTGGTGGCACCACGAGGAGTCACTGAAACCCAGAGTGGAAAGCTACCTAAACTCCAACACCTGATACCGGGGTTCAGTATATCAGCCAGTCCCCATTCATCCAGCAGTCAGTTCAGCTTGACATAAAAGTTGCGATTTATATATATTTTTAACATTCTTTATTTTAACTTGCATTAATAACATGTTTCTCTGCGTCTGAAGTTAATAGTTAATTTGTAAGCATTTCTATAGCATTGATCATTCCTTCAACAACAGTTTGTGACAAGTACTTTGACAACACTAATGGGTTTTAATTTACTTTACGATATTTTGTGACAATGTAAGTCATTGTATTTTAAGTTCTGTTGGACATTTCTTAACTTTAGGGTTTTTTTTAAACACCTAAGTGCAAACACCCATGCCTTAGAGGGAGAGATTTATTTTTAATTGCTCTTTGTTTGGACCATACTGTGGAGTCCTTCGAATAGATAGCTGTACAGCACAATGCACCTAAGGATGGACAGCTTAGTGAAGGTACATAGCCTTTGAGCAAGGAGTTAATGTTTGCCCCAAACTGGACACACTGGGATAAAACCCTGAAGAGCTTATATCAATATTTAAGCTTTGGTACATGATGACTCCAGGAAGAAGCTATCAGTATTTCCAGATCAGGAGTTAAGTCGCAGTTAAGTCTCTTGTGCTGTTAGGAAAAGATGTTTTCTCTCAGGTGACTATTGTACAAGAGATGCTGTTTTTGGAACTTGTAAAAGGGTACTTTTGAATTAATGCCCTGACAACGTTTACTGTGTGTTTTAAAGTCTTTGAATCTATATTATAAGTAAAAATCTTGGTATATTCTATCTTACCTTTATTTCCTTCATTGAATAAACTTCTGCTTTATTGTCAAACCAAAAATCTGCAAGACTGAGGGCTGTGAGCGATTTTCTCACCAAAACCGACATAAAACAATGTATGATCGATGAAGCCAGGTTTCAGTATGGGATCTGACTGGCCTCATAATAAGAAATAAGAACCTCAGTCACGATCATGGCTAATCTTTTAAAACCACAGAAATAGCCCCATTCCGTCCATCTTCTCCATGTTGACCCAAAGACACCCAGGTGCCCTTTCAAATCCCATCTTCCTGCACACAGCCCACAGTCCTGCAGCTCACAGCACTTAAGGTGCAGATTCAGGTAATTTTTAAAAAGAGTATTGAGTCTCTTCACCCACCAGCAACTCAGTCAGTGAATTGCAGATACCCACCACCCTCTGCAGAAACAGGTTTTTGCGCACGTCCCTTTTAATCCTTCTGCCACTTCATTTTGAATCCCTGACCCGTAGTTTTTAAATTCTGTGCCAAGGGAGACAGGCTCCTCCTATCTGCTCTGCCCCTACCCCTCACAATGTTGTATCCCTCAATCATGTCACCCCTCAGCCATCTCTGTTCCCAGGAAAACAACTCCCACCTCTCCAGTCTCTCTTCATTATTACGATTCTCCAGCCTTGGCAACATTCAAGTAAATAATATACATCTCAACTCTACCTCTAGTCCTGTCCCTAGGCCCATCCCTTAATGCCTGGTGTCTAAAATCTATTGCCCTTGCCTTGAATATTCTCATTAAGTGAGCAGCCCCTAGCCTCTGGGGTAGGGGAATCCAAAGGCACCAAAATCTGTAAGTGAAGCATATACCAGACTGAATCCTGGGATGGCAGGATTGATGTATGATAACACACTGGATCAGTTAGGAATGTATTCACTGGAGTTTAGAAAAATGAGGTAGGAATCTCATAGAAACCTATACAATTCTAATAGGACTGGACAGGGTAAACACAGGAAGGATGTTCCTGATGAATGGGGAACCCAGAACCAGAGAGTCAAAGCCTAAGATTATGTGGTAGGCCATTTAGGATGACAGTCGGGAGAAATGTCTTCACCCAGAGACTGATGCGCCTGTGGAATTTCCAGTCACAAGAGGATGGTTGAGGTCAAAACATTGAATGTTTTGAGGAAAGAGTTATATATAGTTCTTAGGGCTAAAGGGATCAAAGGGTATGGGGGAGAAAGCAGGAACAGGGGACTGAGTTGGATGATCAGCCATGATCATATTGTAGGGCCGAATGGCCTGTTCCTACTCTAATTTTCTATGTTTCTAGAAAAGAAATTCTCCTCAATAGCCAAGCCCTTACCTTGAGATTGTGACCCTGTGTCATACCTTCTCTAACCAGGAGAAGACATCCTCTTCATGCTCACCCTGTCAATCCTTCACAGAGCTTTTGCATTTCAGTGAGGTGGCCTACTTGGAGATAGACAATAAATGTTGATCTTGCCAGCAACACCCACGTCTCATTAATATATTTAAACAAAAAATATTTCTTTTTAGACATGAGAAACTGTAACCTCTTTTACCAAACCTAATTGGTTGCCCAAGTAGGTGTTCAGAGAGAGGGAAGGGGGCTGGCTGGGGAGGTGGAGTGGCTGAAAGGAATACTGAGATGAAATTGGCCAAAACACAAAACAGTTCAAGCTAAGCACCAAAGTAACAAAAATCAATTTCGCTCTGAAGGAATATCTGCAAAAATTGCTCAATATTGAAGTGTGAGGGTCATTTCTTTGAGATGGCAGTGACATGAATTTGAATCAAAAATATCTGAAATTTTAAACAAGATTTACAAGATTAAGCAAACACATTTAAAAACCCATTCTAAATCAGATTTTTTTGATAGGGTAATGGATTTAATAGATTTGAAATGTGTTTCGTTTCATTAAATCTCATTCATGTAATCTCATTCCATAAGCCCTTGGGATATTCTAAATAACTGCAGTATGAGTGAGTCCAATCATTTAATACTTTAAGTTTGCCAGCATTATTTAAATTGTAATCAATGTGATTAACTGTGTATGGAGGGGTGGGGCAGGTTGGAGTTATTTCAGTATAAACCTGACTGCAACAATAGAGCTCCTGATCTCAGGGATGTCACAGATGAGTAAACGGTTTGAGGTGGATAAGTCCATGAGACATAAGAGGAGAAATAGACCATTCAGCCCATCAAATTTGCTCCACCATTCAGTTGATCACAGCTGATCTGATCATCCTCATCTCCACTTTCCAGCCTTTTCCCCTTAACTCTTGATTCCCTTCTTGATTAAAAACCTGTCCAACTCAACCTTGAATGTATCTAACGAGCCAGCGTCCACAACGCTGCAGTACAGAATTCCAGAGACTCATTTCCGTCTCAGAGAAGAAATTCCTCTGCAGCTGTATCTTAAACACACAATCCCTTATTCGGAGACAATGGTGTCTGGCACCACCCTCTCCCATAACAGGAAAACAACCTTTCCACATCTACCCTGTCAAGGCTACATTTCAATTAGATTGTACCTCATTTTTTTAAAATCCAGATGAGTACAAGCCTAGCCTACACAGCCTCTAATACCATAAGATCATCCTAGAATCAGCCTCATAAAACTTCTGAACAACCTCTAACACCAGCATGTTTTTCCAATGCCTTGTTCAGTTGCAGCAACATTTCCCTACTTTTATACTTTACTCCTTTAGCAACAAATACCACCATCCATTTAGCTTTCTTATTACCTACTGTACCTGCGTACTGGTTATCTGTCATCCATGCACAATAACATCCAGATCCCTCTGCACCAAAGCACTCTGAAGGTTCTCTCCATTTAGACAATAAGTTGCCTTTGTATTCCTCTGATCAAAATACATAATCTCACACTTATCAATGTTAAACTTAATCTGCCAAATTTTGACCTATTCACCGAACCTATCTGTATCTATTTGTAAGTTTCTTTACTGGAATTTATTTTCTCACCTATTTTAGTGTAATTTGCAAGTTTAGACATAGTACCTTCTATCCAAGTCATTAAACTGATTGTAAATAACTGGGCCCCAAGGACTGGAACCTACAGCACCTCACTCACCACAGCTTGCTAACCTGAAAAAGACCAACTTGTCCCAACTCTCTACTTTCTGTTGGTTAGCCAAACCTCTTTCCAAGATAATTAATTACCCTAACCACACATGTTACCTTTTGTTTTCATCTTCTGTGCATCACCTTATCGATGCAGGGATTCCAACCTCGGGCGACACGGGTTCGATTCCAACCTCGGGCGACTGTCTGTGTGGAATTTGGATTCTCCCCATGTCTGCGTGGGTTTCCTCCCGGTATTCCGGTTTCCTCCCACAATCCAAATGCTGTGCAGTTTAGGTGAGTTGGCCACGCTAAATTGCTAATAGTATAAGGTACATTAGTCAGGGGTAAATGTAGGGAAATGAGTCTGGGTGGGTTACTCGTTGGAGGGTCAGTGTGGACTTGTTGGGCCAAAGGGCCTGTTTCCAAATTGTAGGGAATCTAATCTAACAAAATCCCTTCTGGAAGTCTGAAATATTACATCTACAGGACCCCAATTATCCATATTACTTTGACATCTTCAAAACACTCGAGCAAATTAGTCAAACATGATTAACTCTGCATCAACCCATGCTGACCTGTTGGATTATATTTTGACTTTCCAAATGTTCTATTATTACTTCCTCAATGATGGATTCTAACAATTTCTCAATGACACAATAAATGAACTGGTGAGTAGTTTCATGCTTTCTGCGCCCCTCTTTTTCATTAAGGGTGTGACTTCAGCATTTTTCCCAGTCAACTAGAACCTTTCCTGCATCGAGGAAAGTTTGTAATATGCTGTCTCAGCTGATATTTCCTTTAAGACCTGAGTTTGCAGAGCATCAGGCCCTGGGGATTAGGATGTTTCTCATTCTCAAACCCCATCCTACCATATTATGAGATTGCTTCCTCTGAGATGATTTATCAAACCAGTCTCATTTCATATCACCAGATTCAAAATAGAGGGTCCCTTACCCTTCCACCGACACACATTCGTTTGGCTGAACTTGTCCTCACCCTTAATTTTTCCTTCGAATCCTCTATTCCTGATGAAGGGCCTTTGCCCAAAATGTTGATTTTCCTGCTCCTTGGATGCTGCCTGACCTGCTGTGCTTTTCCAGCACCACTCTAATCTAGACTCGTGGCTACCTCTGCCAAACTAACTTTTGTAATCTACATGCAGGTTAAAGTCACCGATGATTAATGTCCTGCGTGAGGCATTGCTCTGAGCAATGTACCAGCAAATAGTTTCATTTATTTTGTTGAGTTGAAATGGATGCAGTGTGTGTGCATGTCCTCTCTGTCGAGAAGTATCACAACCAAGTTGGTGTGCTGCCCAGCGGTCAGTTGATGACAATGGAGTAGGACTCCTCAGCTAGAGCTCGTCTGCTCTGTCCATAGCTTTTCAACTTCTTCTCATATTATTTTCTGTTTTGTGTTTCTTTCTCCTTCTTTCTTCACAGCGCTGTCTTGAACTCTCAACCTCAGAGCGATCTCTCGGCCTGTCGTGCAACCCAAAGTCTCTCAAAGGGTCGTGAATCTGGGGAATTCATTCCCCCACCGAGTGCAGTGGATGCTGGGACATTGAGAACATCAAAACTCGCTAACGTTGAGAAAATTTAAGGAGACGATAGACAGATTTTTAATTGATGACGGGTTGAAGGTTATGAAGAGTGGGCAGTAAAGTGGAGTTGAGCCCATGATGAGATCAGCCATGATCATATGAAATAGCAGAGCAGGCTCAAAGGGCCGAATGGCCTATTCCTGTTTCTAGCTCTTGTGTTCTTGAGGTGATTGACAAAAGAACCGGAGACAGCAGAAGGAGACGCTACATTTAAAAAATTAGGTGCTGCTGCCTGTCTCTGGGCCCTCCTCTTTCTGGCACTTTGACATCAACACTGAGAGCCTAGTACCTTGTGGCACAATTAGTTGCCAATCTTCATTAACTTCTCCACCTCCTGATGCTGCCTGGCTTGCTGTGTTCTTCCCGCCTCCTGCTTGTCTATGCTTTGTTGGTGTCCATCCATGTCACTGGGGCCTTACACATCTTCACTTCAGGGTCCTTCAAAGACCAGCTGGGGATTGTAGTGTTTTTACCTTATCGTTGAGGTTAATGGTGCACCCGCCGCACTGAGATATCAGGCTGGAGTATCTCAGCTTCAGGCTCTGTTCCTCGCTGCTTGTTGAAAGTAAATGCTTCAACAGTTGGTGTACTCATGCAGTCCTGTATTTCGTCCTGTGCACAGGGTGTTAGCAAATACAGGTCTCTAGTATAGCACCAAAGACCTCTTCACCTGCTCATTTTCATTTGGTGTTTGTTATATCCCTGAAAAACAGAGTTCAAGACCAGACTTTTATCTGAGTGCTTTATGTCAGTTAGCTATACCCTACACACCCACCAACTGATTCCAAGCTCCCAAACTTATACAACCAATTCCAACCCAACTAATTCTTCATTAATATATCCAGCAACTGTTGCCTCATTCTGTGCAGGCTCAGGCATTTCTTCAGACCGTGTGAGATAACAACAGATTCCTCTTTTCCTGTTAAGATAAAATCAAGCTACGATTTAAAAGAAAACATAGAAAAAGACAGCGGATTATATTCCCAATTCTTTTCTTTGCACATTAAAGTCCTACGCCTCTTTTGTCCATTACGTCCGACAGTATCTTTGAACTTGCTGCTATCTTTGAAAAGCCATTTGGTAGTTGTCTGTTGCTCTCCCCCATTTCAATGTGGCAATTGCTCCATTCTCTAATGGGATTTGAAAATGCCATACCAGCTCAACCCTCTTCTATCATTCACACATGCTGTTCAGTGTACATTATCTCATCGAGACTTATTAACAATATAGCACTCAATGGGATTTGTTGCTGAATTCCTTCCAATAATTTTGCTAAGACTAAGGTATTATCTAACACCTCACAAAGTGTGTCCACCCCTAAGGTACTTCTCTAACTCTTCTGGGTTTTTTTAGCTTCCAAAGAGAAAGGACAACACTTACTTCCCTTTCCCAAAGGAAGAATAATGAACCCTCTTGAACCAGTCAAATAAACTGCTGTTTCTCAGGCTTCAAATAATGTAACAGAGAGAGACCACAACATTTACCCTTGCAAAAGTCAAAAGGCTTCTAATGCATGCACTTAAATGCCCTCAAAGACTGCCTTACAATGACAATGGTTTCAAATTCAGTGCTTCCACTGAACAAGAAACTAACCTATATGCATCAGAACAGTGCTTGAAAGCTGCCCCTTAATACCACATAGATTTTAACGGAAAGCACCCCAATTTTAAGAAGCTCACAAGACCATAAGATGTAAGAGCAGAAGGAGGCCATTCAGCCCATTGAATCTGCTCCACCATTCAATGAGATCATGGTTCATCTGATAATGTTCAACTTTCCTGTCTTTCCCCATAACCATTGATTCCCTCACTGAAAAGCTGTCTGTCTGAGCCTTGAATATACTTAGTTGACCCAGGTTCTATATGCCCAGAAGCAATAGGAACAGGAGTAGGCCATTCATCTCCTCCATCATTGATAGGATCATGGCTGATCCAAAGGGCTTCACATCCACTTCACTGCCCTTCCCCCATATCCCTTGATTCCCAGCCTGATCAAGAATCAATCTCAGCCTTCAATATCCACAAGGACTCTGCCCCCAAAGCTCTCTGTGACAAGGAGTTCCAAAGACTCACAAACCTCTGAGAGAAGAAATCCTTCCTCATCTCAACCTTACATTGGTGCGCCTTTATTCTGAGACTGTGCCCTCTGGTCCTAGGGGGAAACATCCTCTCACCATTGACCCTGTCAAGCCCCTTAAGGATCCTCTACGTTTCAATGAGGTCACCTCATTTTTCTAAACTCCAGGGAGTGGAGTCCCAACTTGTTTAACCTTTGCTCACATACATTCCCTCCATCCCAGGGATCACCCTAGTGAACCTTCATGACTAGATAGAGTAGATTCAGGGAGGATGCTCCCAGTGGTGGGTGTGTCCAGAACCAGGGGTCAGTCTATGGATTCCAGGCGGACCATTTAGGATGGAGGTGAGGAGACATTTCTTCACCCAAAGAGTGGTCAGCCCGTGGAATTGATCACCACAGGAAGTGGTTGATGCCAAAACACGAATGTATTCAAGAGGCAACTAGATATAGAACTTGGGGTGAATGGGATCAAAGGTTATGGGGAGAAAGCAGGATGAGCCTATTGAGTTAGACAATCAGCCATGAACGTGATTAATTGTGGAACAGGCTCCAAGGACTGAATGGCCTCCTCTGCTCCTATCTTCTATATTTCAATGTTTCTGTGTTTCTCTGAACCACCTTCAATAAAATAATATCTTTTGTTAAATAAGGGGACCAAAACTGCTCTCAGCAGTCCAAATGTGGTCTCACCAGTGCCTTAGAGTATAGGACTTCCCTACTCCTATACTCTAACCTCCTAGAAATAACGGGCAACAGTCCGTGAGCCTTCCTGATTACCTCCTGCCCCTGTGTGCTAGCTTTCTGTACTTTATACCCAGGTCCCCCCAAGTCTCTCGGTGTTGCAGCTTTCTGTAGGTTCAATAATATTCTGATCCTCTGCTCTTGGTTCTAAACTAAACAACTTAAGATTTTTCCACATTATGTTCCATTAGCGTGTTTGGAGAAGATTAGTAGCTCAGGTTGAGGTTCTGGATGTATGTTTGCTCGCTGAGCTGGAAGGTTCGTTTTCAGACATTTCATCACTATACTAGGTAACATCATCAGTGGGCCTCTGATGAAGCACTGGCGTCATGACCTGCTTTCTATATATGTGTTTGGGTGTCCTTGGGTTGGTAATGTCATTTCCTGTTCTTTTTCTCAGGGGTGGTAAATCGGGTCCAAATCGATGTGGTTGTTGATAGAGTTCCAATTGGAATGCCGTGCTTCTAGGAATTCTCGCGTGAGTCTCTGTTTGGCTTGTCCGAGGATGGATGTGTTGTCCCAGTCAAAGTGGTGTCCTTCCTCATCTGTATGTGAGGATACTAGTGAGAGAGGGTCATATCTTTTTGTGGCTAGTTGGTGTTCAACAATCATGTTCATAAAACACAGAAATAAAAAGCAAGCCATGACGCTAGCGCTTCATCGGAGGTTCACTGATGACGTTACCTCGTGAACCTTCCAGCTCAGCGAGCAAACCTACATTCATTATATTCCATTTGCTAACTTTTTTGCCCACTGACTTAAACTATCAGCATCTCTGTGTAATCTATTTGAATCTCTTTCACAACTGGCCTTTCCACCTATTTGAGTTGTCTGCCAATTCAGCTACAGTAATTCAGTTCCTTCCTCCAAGTCATTAATGTATATTGTCAACAGTAGCAGTCCCCAGCACTGATTGCTGTGGAATTTCATTGGTCACAGGTCACCAGCCCAAAGAAAGAACTCCTTATCCCCACTCACTGGCCATTTCTCTTCCCATGCCGATCTACAGGTCATTCTGCTATAAACGCACGTTTCATTAATGCAAATTTGCTGTCATGTGATTGTCGAATTGGAGACATTGTCCTCAAGTGCAAACTTTTAAAGTGTATATTGGTTATAATGCGATTCTGTCCCCATTAGTTTAAATGGTGCTGTTATTCTGCAATTTTCTTATAACACAGGATTGAACGATATAGAAGAACTGACTGCACAACTCCAATACAATGGGCTCTTACCTTGTGACTTAATGTTTTGTGAGGTATCTTGTCAAATACCTTCTGGGAAGTCTAAATACAACATCTCTACTATCCTCTATCCACTCTGATTGAGACTTCCTCAAAAAACTCTCATTAGTCAATATTTCCTGTCATATTGCTCTTGGAAACTATCTCCAGTTCAGCCTACTGCTGGAGGAGTACCAGAGGGATGGAAAACTGGATTTTCCTCAAATGGTGATGGCTAGCAAGAGGGGACATAGCTTTAACTTGAGGGGTGATAGATATAGGACAGATGTCAGAGGTAGTTTCTTTACTCAGAATTATGGGGAGAGGTGGTGGACTCTGCTTGATTAGATTATAATTGTCTCAATGTTCTGCTATTACTTCCTTAATAATTGATTTCAATACTTCTACAACAATCAATGTTAGGCAATTTGATCTACAGTTCCTTGGTTTTTTTTGGCCTTTGTGTCTTTTTGAATTGGGATGTCACATTAGCATAGATTATAGAACATAGAATATTTCAGCGCAGTACAGACCCCTCGGCCCTCAATGTTGCGCTGACCTGTGAAATCAATCTGAAGCCCATCTATCCTACACTATTCCATTTTCATCTATATGTTTATCCAATGACCATGTAAATGCCCTTAACGTTGGCAAGTCTATTACTGTTGCAAGCAGTGTGTTCTGTGCCCCTACTCTCTGAGTAAAGAGACTACTTCTGACACCTTCCCTATTCTATCACCCCACAATTTAAAGCTATGTACCCTCATGTGAGTCATCACCATCTAAGGGAAATCCAGTTTTCCAATCCTCTGGTACTGCTCCAGCAGTAGATTATACTGGGGATAGTTTACAAGATCAATATGTCACTGAGCCACCCAGGGGGCAGCATTGGACTAATGGTGTTCTCAATTGATTATTCATCCAGTGACCAAGGTAATGTTCTGGGGAGCGGGGTTCCATTCTTGCTGTTGCTGATGAAGAAATGTGAGTTTAATTCAAATCTGGAGTTAAAAGTCTAATGATGATCATTTTGATCGGCCTGGGAAATGAATATTCAAGGCTATATGTGCTAACGTAAGGACAGACTGACAGGCAGAGGCGGTGGGGTGGCCCTGTTGGTAAGGAATGATATTCAGTCCCTTGTGCGGGGGGGACCTAGAATCAGGGGATGTAGAGTCAGTATGGATAGAGCTGAGAAATTCTAAGGGTAGAAAGACCCTAATGGGAGTTATCTATAGGCCCCCAAACAGTAGTGTGGATGTAGGGTGTAAGTTGAATAAGGAGCTGAAATTGGCCTGTCGCAAAGATGTCACTACAGTTGTTATGGGGGATTTCAACATGCAGGTAGACTGGGAGAATCAGGATGGTATTGGGCCTCAAGAAAGAGACTTTGTGAAGTGCCTCCAAGATGGATTCTTAGAACAGCTGGTGCTGGAGCCGACCAGGGAGAAGGCAATTCTGGATCTGGTATTGTGCAACGAACCAGAATTGGTCAGGGACCTCGAAGTGAAGGAGCCATTAGGAGGTAGTGACCATAATACAATAAGCTTCAATCTGCAATTTGAGAGAGAGAGGGTACAATCGGAAGTGACAAT
>NC_057721.1:81882186-81886459 GCF_004010195.1 Chiloscyllium plagiosum
CGGTACAAGCGGAAGTGACAATGTTTCTGTTGAATAAAGGGAACTATGGAGCTATGAGGGAGGAGCTGGCCAAAGTTCAATGGTGCAATACCCTAGCAGGGATGACAGTGGAGGAACAATGACAGATATTTCTGGGTATAATGCAGAAGATGCAGGATCAGTTCATTCCAAAAAGGAAGAAAGATCAAATGAGGAGGCAGGGGTGGCTATGGCTGATGAGGGACGTTACGAAACATATAAAGACAAAAGGGAAAAAGTATAACATAGCAAAGATGAGTGGGGAAACGGAGGATTGGGAAGCTTTTAAAGAACAGAGGATAACTAAGAAGGAGATACGCAGAGAAAAAATAAGGTACAAAGGTAAACTGGCCAAAAATATAAAGGAGGATAGTAAAAGCATTTTTAGGTATGGGAAAGGGAAAAAAATGGTTAAGACTAAAATTGGGCCCTTGAAGATAGAAACGGGTGAATATATTACCGGGAACAAAGAAATGGCAGAAGAGTTGAATTGGTACTTCAGATCTGTGTTCACTGGGGAAGACACAAGCAATCTCCCTGAGGTAACAGTGGCTGAAAAACCTGAACTGAAGGGAATTTAAATTTGCCAGGAAATGGTGTTGGAGAGACTGTTAGGTCTGAAGGTTGATAAGTCCCTGGGACCTGATGGTCTGCATCCCAGGGTACTGAAGGAGGTGGCTTGAGAAATTGTGGATGCGTTGGTGATCATTTTCCAATGTTCTATAGATTCAGGATCAGTTCCTGCGGATTGGAGGGTGGCTAACGTTGTCCCACTTTTTAAGAAAGGGGGGAGAGAGAAAGCAGGGAATTATAGACCAGTTAGTCTGACCTCAGTGGTGGGAAAGATGCTGGAGTCAATTATAAAGGATGAAATTACGACACATCTGGATAGCAGTAACAGGATAGGTCAGAGTCAGCATGGATTTATGATGGGGAAATCATGCTTGACTAATCTTCTGGAATTTTTTGAGGATGTAACTCTGAAGATGGACAAGGGAGGTCCAGTGGATATAGTATACCTGGACTTTCAGAAAGCCTTTGATAAAGTCCCACATAGGAGGTTCGTGAGCAAAATTAGGGCACATGGTATTAGGGGCAATATACTGACATGGATTGAAAATTAGTTGGCTGACAGGAAACAAAATAGTGATAAACGGCTCCCTTTCGGAATGGCAGGCAGTGACCAGTGGTGTACCGCAGGGATCAGTGCTGGGACCGCAGCTTTTTATAGTATACATTAATGATATAGATGAAGGTATTAAAAGTAATATTAGCAAATTTGCTGATGATACAAAGCTGGGTGGCAGGGTGAAATGTGAGGAGGATGTTAGGAGAATACAGGGTGACTTGGACAGGCTAGGTGAGTGGACGGATGCATGGCAGATGCAGTTTAATGTGAATAATTGTGTGGTTATCCACTTTGGTGGCAAGAACAGGAAGGCTGGTCTCCAAATTTGAGGAAAGACATTCTGGCTACTGAGGGAGTGCAGCGTAGGTTCACAAGGTCAGTTCCCGGAATGGCGGGAGTATCTTATGTTGGTAGATTGGAGCGACTGGGCTTGTATACCCTTGAGTTTAGAAGGCTGAGAGGGGATCTGATTGAGACGTATAAGATTATTAAAGGATTGGACACTCTGGAAGCAGGAAGCATATTTCCGCTGATGGGTGAGTCCAGAACCAGAGAACACAGCTTAAAAATAAGGGGTAGGCCACTTAGAACAGATTTGAGGAGAAACAGCTTCACCCAGAGAGCGGTGGGTTTATGGAATGCTCTGCCCCAGAGGGCAGTGGAGGCCAAGTCTCTGGATACTTTCAAGAAAGATTTGGAGAGAGCTCTTAAAGATAGTGGAATCAAGGGTTATGGGGATAAGGCAGGAACAGGATACTGATTGAGGATGATCAGCCATGATCATATTGAATGATGGTGCTGGCTCGGAGGGTAGAATGGCCCACTCCTGCACCTATTGTCTATTGTCTATTGTAACACCCAATGGGTCACTAATGTCCTTTAGGGAAGGAAACTACTGCCCTCACCTTGTCTGGCCTACATGTGACTCCAGACCCACAGCAATGTGGTCGATTCTCAACTGCCCTCTAGGTAATAATTCAGGATGGGTAACGAATGCTGGTCTGGCCAGTGATGGTCACATCCAGGGAATGAATTTAAAAAATTCAACAAGTTTTGGAAGAGGACAACCAATACATCGACAATATCTGCAGCTCCCTCTTTTAGAATCCTAGAATGGAAGCAATCAGTGCCTGGGGAGCTACCTGTCTTCAGCCCCAGTCTCTCATACTACATCAGTGATGGTGATGGTACTTAATTCTTCCTCTGAATTCTTTAGTATTAATGGGATGGAGCTTCCACTGTAAAGACTTATGCAAAAGAACTGCTCTGCCATTTCCTTGTTCCCCAAGCCAGTTACAGAGTCATAGAGATGTACAACACAGAAACAGACCCTTCCGTCTAACTCACCCATGCCAATCAGTTATCCCAACCCAATCTAGTCCCACCTGCCAGCACCCAGCCCATACCCCTCCAAACCCTTCCTATTCATATACCCATCCAGATGCCTTTTAAAGGATGCTGGGTAATTCAAGATGGAGGACGGGAAAAATTTCTGCCTGTAACAGGCTGCTCCTTTATTGAGGTATTTTAGGTGCTGGAGGTGATTTCCTCAAATTCCAGGAGCAGCAATTACTGTTTTATATGCTGTTGCATTGTTTTGAATTCATGTATTGCTGGACATCGGAGTGCGTCTGGGAAAATTAACAAACAGTGAATTTCACAACTAATCTTGGAGGAACCCGTTTGGGAGAGGTCACAGCACAGAGACAGATAAGTGAATAGTTTTAAGAAAGCCTGCAGTAGTGAGGAGAGTGGGTTCTTTCTTGATTGTATGTTTTTTGAGATATGTCTCTTGATTAAACTTAAAATATAAGCTATAACTTATATGTAGAGAAATAAGATGGTGTTATTTTCTGGGTCTGTAGATTGTAAAGTAGCAAAAATGGCCTTTAGTAGAGTAATGTGTGCTTCTTGTCAGATGTGGGAATTTAAGGGTTAATGCGGATTATATCTGCAATAAACGCTATTGGTTGCGAAGCCTATCAGATTGAATGGATCAGTTGGAGGGACAGTTAGAGACAATGAGGAATTTGCAACAGCAGCAGTATGTGATGGATGGCAGTTAGACGAAGGGGGGGGGAAGTCTCAGATACAGTCACATAGATGGGTTAACTCCAGGAAGGGTGAGAGAGGTAGGCAGCCAGTGCAGGAGTCTTTTGTGGCTATCCCCATTTCAAACAGGTGTGCTGTTTTGGAAAATATAGGGGATGATCAATTCACAGGGCAATGTAGCACAAACAGCCAAGTTTTAGGTATTGAGACTGGCTCTAATGCAAAGAGGGGTACGTCGGCTTCCAAGAGATCAATTGTGTTAGGGGACTCTGTGGTCAGAGGTACAGACAGATGTTTCTGTGGCCAGCAGAGAAACAGCAGAATGGTGTGTTGCTTCCCTGGTGCCAGGATCAAGGATGTCTCAGAGAGGGTGCAGAATGTTCTCACAGGGGAGGGGAGCCAGCAGGAGGTCATTGTCCACATTGGAACCAATGACATAGGAAGGGAAAAGGTTGAGATTCTGAAGGGAGATTACAGAGAGTTAGGCAGAAATTTAAAAAGGAGGTCCTCAAGGGTAGTAATATCTGGATTACTCCCAGTGCTACAAGCTAGTGAGGGCAGGAGTAGGAGGATAGAATAGATGAATGCATGGCTGAGGAGCTGGTGTATGAGAGAAGGATTCACAGTTTTGGAATCTCTTTTGGGGTAGAAGTGACCTGTACAAGAAGGACGGATTGCACCTAAATTGGAAGGGGACTAATATACTGGCAGGGAAATTTGCTAGAACTGCTCAGGAGGATTTAAACTAGTAAAATGAGGGGGAGGGGTGGGAGCAACGAGATAATGAGGAAAGAGACTGATACAGCCGAGAACAGAAGCGAGTCAAACAGTCAGGGCAGGCAGGGACAAGGTAGGACTAAAAAATGAAACTGCATTTATTTTAATGCAAGGGGCCTAACAGGGAAGGCAGATGAACTCGAGGCATGGTTAGGAACATGGGACTAGGATATCATAGCAAATACAGAAACATGGCTCAGGGATGAGCAGGACTGGCAGCTTAATGTTCCAGGATACAAATGCTACAGGAAGAATAGAAAGGGAGGCAAGAGAGGAGGGGGAGTGGTGTTTTTGATA
>NC_057721.1:81888004-81889303 GCF_004010195.1 Chiloscyllium plagiosum
AAAAGTTCCCCCTTAGGTCTCTTTTATATCTTTCCCCTCTCACCCTAAACCTATGCCCTCTAGTTCTGGACTCCCCGACCCCAGGGAAAAGACTTTGTCTATTTATCCTATCTATGCCCCTCATAATTTTGTGAACCTCTATAAGGTCACCCCTCAGCCTTCGACGCTCCAGGGAAAATATCTCCAGCCTGTTCAGCCTCTCCCTGTAGCTCAAGTCCTCCAACCCTGGCAACATCCTTGTAAATCTTTTCTGAACCCTTTCAAATTTCACAACATCTTTCTGATAGGAAGGAGACCAGAATTGCATGCAATATTCCAACAGTGGCCTAACCAATGTCCTTCACCAGGAATGAAACATCGATTTTCCTGCTCCTCGGATGCTGCCTGACCTGCTGTGCTTTTCCGGCACCACACTCTTGACTCTAGTCCTCACTTTCACCTAACTAATGTCCTGTACAGCCATAACATGACCTCCCAACTCCTGTACTCAATACTCTGACCAATAAAAGAAAGCATACCAAATGCCTTCTTCACTATCCTATCTACCTGCTTCTCCACTTTCAAGGAGCTATGAACTGCACTCCAAGGTCTCTTTGTTCAGCAACATTCCCTAGGACCTTACCATTAAATGTAAAAGTCCTGCCAAGATTTGCTTTCCCAAAATGCAGCACCTCACAATTTTCTAAATTGAACTCCAAACTGCCACTTCTCAGCTCATTGGCCAATCTGATCAAGATCTCTTTGTAATCTGAGGTAACCTTCTTTGCTGTCTACTACACCTTCAATTTTGGTGTCATCTTCAAACTTACTAACCATCTCTTAAGCTCACATCCAAATCATTTATGTAAATGAAGAAGAATAGTGGGCCCAGCACCGATCCTTGTGGCACTCCACTGATCACAGGCCTCCAGTCTGAAAAATAACCCTCCACCACCACCCTCTGTCTTCTACCTTTGAGCCAGTTCTGTATCCAAATAACTCAACCTCCCTGTATTCCATGAGATCTAACCTTGCTAACCAGTCTCCCATGGGGAACCTTGTCAAAAACCTTACTGAAATACGTATAGATCACGTCTATCGCTCTGCCCTCATCAATCCTCTTGTTACTTCTTTAAAACATTCAATCAAGTTTGTGAGACATGATTTCCCACGCACAAAGCCATGTTGACTATCCCTAATCAGTCCTTGCCTTTCCAAATACATGTACATCCTGTCCCTCAGGATTCCCTCCAACAACTTGCCCACCACTGATGTCAGGCTCACTGGTCTATAGTTCCCTGACTTGTCCTTACCACCCTT
>NC_057721.1:81890338-81898585 GCF_004010195.1 Chiloscyllium plagiosum
TTATTTCCCAAGAGTAGGTCAAGTTTTGTACCTTCTCTGGTAGATACATCCACATACTGAATCAGAAAATTGTCTTGTGCACACTTAATAAATTCCTCTCCATCTAAACCTGTAACACTATAGCAGTCCCAGTCTATGCTTGGAAAGTTAAAATCCCCTCCTATAACCATCCAATTATTCTTATAGACAGTCCCCAGATTCGTTTTTTGAAGGGTCTCTGTACACTTTCATCTCTCTCTTCCTTTTTATATCTTTAAAGCAGCTCTTGTCAGTTTTTATATTCCTCACTCATTTGCCCTCATCGATAACTTTCTCTCCTTTTATTATCGTTTTAGTTCTCCTTTGCTGGGTTCACAATTTATTCCCACCTTCAGAGTTATCACTGATTTTAGACTTCAAGACAAAGGAGCAGAAATTAGACCATTCAGCCCATCAGGTCTGCTCCACTATTCAATCATGGCTGATAGATTTCATAATCCCATTCTCCAGCTTTCTCCCCATTAATCTTGATCCCCCTGATACTCAAGAACCTATCTATCTCCATCTTAAATATACTCAATGACCTGGCCTCCACAGCCTTCTGTGGCAGTGAATTCCACAGATTTCCCATTCTCTGGCTGAAGAAGTTTCTCCTTATCTCCGTTCTAAAAGGCCCTCCCTTTACTCTAAGGCTGTGCCCTCAGGTCCTAGTCTCTTCTACCAATGGAAACATCTTCCCAACATCTATTCTGTCCAGACGATTCAGTATTCTGACTTTGACCTCCTTATATATTTTTTCTTTCAATTTTATACTCACTTTAACATTCTTGGTTAGCCATATTTGGTTTGCCCTTCTCTTGTCGAGAGTGTGGCACTGTAGCAAGCCAGGCAGCATCCAAAGAACAGAAGAATTGACATTTCAGGCATAAGCCCTTCATCAGGAATGAGGCTTGTGGGCAACGGGCTTGAGAGATAAATGAGGCGGGGGGGGGGGCTAGGGGAAAGGTAGCTGGGAATGTGATAAGTAGTAGATGGAGGTGGAGGTGATGGTGATAGGTCGGAGAGGAGGGTGGAGCAGAAGGCTGGGAAGGAAGATGGACAGGTCAAGAGGGTGGTACCGAGATGGGGTCTTGGAACTGGGATAAGATGGGGGGACGGGAAATGAGGAAACTGGTGAGATCCACATTGATCTCCTGTGGTTGCAGGGACCCAAGGCGGAAGATGAGGCGTTCTTCCTCCAGGTGTCGGGTGGTTAGGGTCTGGTGATGGAGGACACCACATGTCCTTGGTGGAGTGGGAGGGGGACTTGAAGGGTTCAGCCGCGGGGCGGTGGCGTTGGGTGGGTATGGGTGTTCCAGAGATGTTCTCTAAAATGATCCACAAGTTGGCGTCCTGTCTCCCTGATGAATTGAGACCTGATGAATCGGGTGCAATAGACACAGTAGATGATGTGTATGGAAGTACAGTTAAATCTCTGTCAGATGTGGAAGGATTCTTTGGGGTCTTGGACGGAGGTGAGGGGGAAGGTGTGGGCACTGGTTTTGCAATTCCTGCGGTGGCAGGGGAAGGTGCCGAGAGGGGAGGGTGGGTTGGTGGGGGGGGTCACGGAGGGAATGGTCTTTACGGAACACAGATAGGGTGGGGTGGGAAATATATCCCTGATGGTAGGGTGTGTTTGTGGACCGGAAATGGCGGAGGATGATGCGGTGTATCTGGAGGTTGGTGGGGTAGAAGGTGAGGACCAGGGAGGTTCTGTCCTTGTTGCAATTGAAGGGGTGAGGTTCAAAGGCAGAGGTGCAGGAAGTGGAAGAGATGTGCCGGAGGGCATCATTAACCACATGGGAGGGGAAATTGCAGTCTTTGAAAAAGGAGGCCATCTGGGATTTTCTAAGGTGAAATTGGACCTCCTGGGAGCAGATGAGACGGGAATTGGGAATAAGGGATAACGTTTTTACAGTAGGTGGGAGGGAGGAGGTGTAGTCCAAATAGTTGTGGGAGTCAGTGGGTCTGTAGTATATGTCCATGGCTAGTCAGTCACTGAGGTCCAGGAAGGGGAGGGAGGTGTCCGAGATGGTGCAGGTGAATTTGAGGTCGGGATGGAATGTGTTGGTGAAGTTGATGAACTGTTCAACCTCCTCGCGGGAGCACGAGGTGGCGCAGATGCAATCATCAATGTAGCGGAGGGAAAGGTGGTGCCGGTGTAGCTGTGGAAGATGGACTGTTCCACGTACCAAACAAAGAGATAGGCAGAGCTGGGTCCCATGTGGGTGCCCATGGTTAACCCTTTGGTCTGGAGGAAGTGGGAGGATTCGAAGAAGAAGCTGTTAATAGTGTGGACCAGTTCAACCAAACGAATGAGAGTGTCGGTGGAAGGGTACTGGTTGAGTCGGTGTGCGGGGAAGAGACAGAGTGCTTGGAGGCCTACGTCATGGTGGATGGATGTTTACAGGGACTGGATGTCCATGGTGAAGATAAGGCATTGAGGGCCGGGGTAACAAAAGTCTTGGAGGAGGTGGAAGATGTGGATGATGTCCCAAACGTAGCTGGGGAGTTCCTGAACTATGGGGGCAAGACGGTGTCAAGGTATGCAGAGATGAGTTCGGTGGGACAGGAGCAGGCTGAGGCGCTGGGTCAGCTAGGGCAGTCAGGTTTGTGAATCTTGGGTAGGAGGTAGAATCGGGCGATGCGGGATTCCCAAACGATGAGGTTGAAGGCTGTGGATGGGAGATCCCCAGAGGTGATGAGGTTGTAGTTTCCTTCACCCTGACCTCAAGTTCACCTGGGCCATCTTGGACACCTCCCTCCTGTTCCTGGACCTCTCCGTCTCCATCTCCGGTGCTGACTAACCGTGGACATCTACTACAAACCCACACCTCCTCCCACTCTGCCTCCTGTACCTCCTCTCTCTACTTATCCCTCCTTCAGAAACCTTCCTCCTTCTTTTTGCTGAGAAGCATGAATTATCTTCTTAACTGTCTACCACTTTTGCCATACTGTGTACAATTCTGGTTGCCATGCTAACGGAAGGATGTTGTTAAACTAGGCAGGGTACAGAAAAAATTTACAAAGATGTTGCCAGGACTGGAGGGTTTGAACTATAAGGAGAGGCTGGATAGACTGGGAGCTTTATCCCTGGAATGTCAGAGGCTGAGAGATGGCCTTATAGAGATTGGTATAATCATGAGGGGCATGGATAAAGTGGTTTTCCAAAAGTAGAGAAGTCCAAAAGAAGCCAGCATAGGTTTAAGGTGAGAGGGGAAAGATTAAAAAGAACCTGAGGGTCAACTTTTTCACACAGAGAGTGGTGTGTGTATGGAATGAACTGTCAGAGGAAGTGGTGGAGGCTGGTACAATTACAGCGCTTAAAAGACATTTGGACAGGATACATGAATAAGAAAGGTTAAGAGGGATATGGGCCACATGCAGACAAAGGGCCTAGTTAAGTTTAGGATACCTGGTCAGCATGAACAAGTCGAACCAAAGAGTCTGTTTCTATGCTCTGTGGTTCTGTGACACTGCTTGCTCTCTGTCATTCCTGCTAACCCATCTGTCCAGTTCAGTTTAGCTAACTCTGAGCTCATTTCACTGTAATTCCCTTTAGTTAGGTTAAACGCTGTTGTCTCTGACCCATGTTCCTTACTCTCAAACTCAAAATTAAGTTCTATCATGTTATGATCACTACTTCTTAGGGGACTTTCTATTCTGAAATTATTTATTCAACCTGCCTCATTACCCATTACCAGAACCAAGATAGCCTGCTCTCTGATTGGTTCCATTGTTCCAACAAACCAGCCCTATGCAGTCTATGAAAGTATTTTCAATTTGAGTAACCCATTTACATGCTCCTATTATTTGTTGACTTCAAGCCTTTCAAACAGCGTACAGAGCAGGGCAACCAGAACTGTACACAGTTTGGTGGAAGTGGTAGACAACTAAGAAGGTAATTCATCCAGTTTTACTCTGTATCTAACCCCGTGCTGTCCCTGTCCTGGGAGTGTTTGATGGGGACAGTGTAGAGAGAGCTTTACTCTGTATCTAACCCCGTGCTGTCCCTGTCCTGGGAGTGTTTGATGGGGACAGTGTAGAGAGAGCTTTACTCTGTATCTAACCCTGTGCAGTCCCTGTCCTGGGAGTGTTTGATGGGGTCAGTGTAGAGGGAGCTTTACTCTGTATCTAACCCTGTGCTGTCCCTGTCCTGGGAGTGTTTGATGGGGACAGTGTACTGAGAGCTTTACTCTGTATCTAACCCTGTGCTGTCCCTGTCCTGGGAGTGTTTGATGGGGACAGGGTATAGGGAGCTTTACTCTGTATCTAACCTCGTGCTGTCCCTGTCCTGGGAGTGTTTGATGGGGACAGTGTAGTGAGAGCTTTACTCTATATCTAACCCCGTGCTGTCCCTGTCCTGGGAGTGTTTGATGGGGACAGAGTATAGGGAGCTTTACTCTGTATCTAACCTCGTGCTGTCCCTGTCCTGGGAGTGTTTGATGGGGACAGTGTACTGAGAGCTTTACTCTGTATCTAACCCCGTGCTGTCCCTGTCCTGGGAGTGTTTGATGGGGACAGGGTATAGGGAGCTTTACTCTGACTCTAACCCTGTGCTGTCCCTGTCCTGGGAGTGTTTGATGGGGACAGTGTAGAGGGAGCTTTACTCTCCATCTAACCCTGTGCAGTCCCTGTCCTGGGAGTGTTTGATGAGGACAGTGTAGTGAGAGCTTTACTCTATATCTAACCCCGTATTCTCCCTGTCCTGGGAGTGTTTGATAAGAACGGTGTAGAGGGAGCTTTACTCTTTATCTAACCCCCTGGTGTCCCTGTCCTAGGAACGGTGTAGAGGAAGCATTACTCAGTTTCTAACCTATCGCTGTCCCTGTCCTGGGAGTGTTTGATGGGGACAGTGTAGAGAGAGCTTTACTCTGTATCTATCTCTCTGACCTTGAAGGAATAAAATAATGAAATACTTCAACACAGCAAAGTTGGGAACTTTATTCCACAAATGGCAATCAATTGCTAGCTTTAAATCTGATGTTGATCTCTGTCTATTTTTTAACAGCAGCCTTTCGGATATTGACGACAGCAGATGGGGTAAAATCAGCCACCATCACATTGTAGCAGGCCTGAGGGGCTGAATGGCCTGCACGTTTCTCTGTTCCCATGTGTTCCATTAACTACATTGACATTAACAGTAGCTTTCTGCAGAAGAAATTCTATGCGTTTCTTATCCCCACGCTGACCAGATGGAGATTTAAATTAACAAGGTGGCTTCATGTAAATCATGAGTCTGAATCATTTTATCTCCATCTCTCACAATAAATGAGTAATATAAAGTAAGCAAATGATGTCAGAAGCCATAATCTCCCAGTAATCTGATCATTAGGCTCTGTGCAATGGTCCTATGCATCATTTTTAATTGGAGGCAGATGAGCATTTTAGAAGCAGGGTTCAGATAATCTCATATGTTTCACTGTTTAACAAGTGTCTCTACAATACTGATGAGACTATTAGTCTTGGAATTCCCCTTTGTAAAAGCCTTAATTGATTGTGTGTTGAAATATCTGGAATCAAATAGAGAAGTGAATGAAATGTTCGCATGTTATTATCTCGCAATCTGCTGGGCGGTGCAAATAACAGCAAGTAGTTCCCCTGGAAACATCACTTTGCTAAGCCAGTTACAGGAGTGTGACACAGACTAGATGGTGTGTACAGGAGTATACAGAGGAGGTAATGTGTACAGACTGTGTGTGGTATACAGGAGCACAGTTACTGATTAAATCTGTAAACCCCCGGTAAACTCCAGCATCTTTTTAGAATGCAGAACCCAAACCTGCTGACCCCAATATTGTACTCAGTATCCCAACTGTGCTGAGTACTGTAGCTAACACCCAACTCGCTTCAACACTGTGCATTATGTTCAAACTGACCCAATACTGTGCTGATTACCCAAACAACAAGACTCCACCCTGTGGTGATTATAACAAGGTCAGCCTGATGGACCTCTCAGAATATGAGTTCCCTGATTGGGGCTGTTAATCTGGTCCAATCAGGGAGCCCTGGCTGACAGATATAAACAGGAGTGTCAGCGGTTCTGTTCACTCTGAGACCTGGCTCTGAGGGACTGCGTCAGGGAGGGGACTGACTCTGAGCTGGCTGAACTATAAAGCCAATTTGTTAACTAATATTCCTTTGAGGACTGATTTCTCAATTGCTTGATCTTCACAGTCAATGTGTTACAGGTGTAACTCAGTTCTCATTTGGGAACTGTTGTTTAACTGGCTGGTTATAACCTGTGTGTTACTCTTTCCTCTTTCACTTTGAGAAAAGGACAATGCTGATTTTATGACAGGGCTTAGCCCTTGCACTCTGGTTTTCTTTGGTTTTTGTATGTGTCTTCACTGTTTTGGTTTTGGACTGAGCCCTTGTGGGAAAATACATCTTACCAGATGAGCTGTTCTTGTGGGAAAGTCCAGCTCTGGGACTGGGCCTCTGCAACGACTGAACACCTGTGTGTGTTGGGATGTGAGCACTTGCTGTATCCTGGAGTTTGGGAGAAATCCCTGCCCTCAGGAGTGGACCAAAACCCCTGTGAGTTACACCGTACTGTGTTCCTGTGAGTGGGCCTGGTTCTCCAAGGATGAGCCAGGACTCTGTGGGGAATGAACCCCTGTGTTCTGTGGGGTGTGCATCTGCTGTCTTCGGGAGTGGACTCTGCCCTCGGTTGTGGACTCTGTTTTTAGCAACAGACTCTACAGTTTGGAGTGGGCTCCATTTCTGACAATGCACTTTGTATACTGGAGTGGACTCTGTTCCTGGGAATGGACTCTATATTTTGAAGAAGAACTGTTAATGGTAATGGACTCTGTGCACCAGAAAGGACTCTGTTTGCTGATAATTGACGGTGTCTTGTTGCTTGTTGGGTCTATCACCTGCACTGTCTTACGTGTCCCTGGGTCTGGCAGGCCTTACTGTGAGCTGGGAGGCTCATGGGTCCTCCTGAAAGCTGTCACCCCGAGAGCCGGAGGGTGGGTAGGCCATCCTGTGAACCTGAAGGTTGGTAGGCTGTCCTGAAAGCCAGAGGGTGGGTAGGCCACCCTGATGCCAATTGCCCCGAGAGCCAGATGGTGGGTAGGCTGTTCTGAGCGCTGTCGTCCTGAGAAGGGGTCATCGGGACGGGCTGTCCTAGAGGTGGTCGGAAGGTGTGCAGAGCAGCCGAGAGCCAGAAGGTGCATAGGGGCAGGCTGAGATCTGGAAGGCTTGTGGGCTACCCTGCACGCTGTCATCCCAGGTACCGGGGTGGGCTGCCCCAGAGGTGGTCGAAAGGTGCTGAGGGTGGTTAGTGAAGCTGGAAGGCGGGTAGCCGTCCTGACCGCTGTCACCCCGGGTGGGTACCGGGGCGGGCTGTCCTAGAGGTGGTCAGAAGCCGAATCAGAGCGGACCGAGAACTGGAAGGGGCATGGGGTGGACCGAGAACCGGAAGGTGTGTAGGGGCGGGCTGTTTTAGAGTGGTCGGAAGGTGGGAGGGATGGGGGGGGATGTACAAATATCATTGTTACCGTGTTGTAATGATTGAAACTGGGATTTGAGGTTTGTCCTCCTCTCCCTGTAAACTGGTTGAACGGTAGGGTTTCGGGGCCTGGCTTTGCCGTTACCCTCCTGTGTAAAATTGCTGTTTCTCTGTATACAACTGTTAATGTTAATGGTTTTGTAAACTGTGAATTGTTTAATAAAAAAAAAACAGAGGTTCTGTTTTTAGTGTTTTTTAGTGTTCTGAGGTCATATTAAAATCTTACTAAACTCAGCATTGTTTCTTGACCTTTATCTTCCAGAGCGTTAATCAAGAACTCTTTTAGCTTTTTGTTTACAGCCTTCCCAACACTGAGGTGTGACTACGTCGCCCAATATCCTTCTGTACCACAAAACCTCCTCACAATCAAAAATATATTGCTTTATTATAAAACAAAATCTCTCCCTCTTGTACCTAACTGCCATTGATTCCATCTGCTGCAGAAATATAGAAAATAGGAGCAGGAGGAGGCCATTCGGCCCTTTGGGCCTGTTCCACCATTCAATATGATTAGAACATAGAACATAGAACATAGAAGAATACAGCGCAGTACAGGCCCTTCGGCCCTCGATGTTGCGCCGATCCAAGCCCACCTAACCTACACTAGCCCACTATCCTCCATATGCCTATCCAATGCCCGCTTAAATGCCCATAAAGAGGGAGAGTCCACCACTGCTACTGGCAGGGCATTCCATGAACTCACGACCCGC
>NC_057721.1:81899623-81903736 GCF_004010195.1 Chiloscyllium plagiosum
TACATTGAACTCCATTTGCTACCTTTCTGCCCAGTTCTGCAGCTTATCTATATCCCGCTGTAACCTGCCACATCCTTCCTTACTGTCTACAACTCCTCCGACTTTCGTATCATCTGCAAACTTGCTCACCCAACCTTCTAACCCCTCCTGCAGGTCATTTATAAAAATGACAACAGCAATGGTCCCAAAACAGATCCTTGCAGAACACCGCTAGTGACGGCACTTCAAGATGAACCTTTGCCATCAACTACTACCCTCTGTCTTCTTCCAGCCAGCCAACTCCTAATCCAAACCTCCAACTCACCCTCAATGCCATACCTTCGTATTTTTGCAGTAGTCTACCATGGGGGATTCTGGCTGATCATCTAACTCAGGCCCCTGTTCCTGCTTTTTCCCCCAAAACCCTTTGACCCCTTTAGCAATGAGGATAATATCTAACTTCCTGTTGAAAATATTCTGTGTTTTGGCCCTGATTGCTTCCTGTGGCAGAGAATACCACAGACTCCCCACTCTCTGGGTGACCTTGTACTCTTAGACCGTGACCCCTGGCTTTGGACTCTTCAATCACTCTTCAATCAATTCAATAGGTTTCTACAAGATTCACACCCCTCCCCCATTCTTCTGAACTTAGTGAATATCATCCTAATCAATTTGACACCTTCTCACTCGTCTGTCCTGCCCTCCTGGTTCCTGCCCCCCTCGGCAAATTCCCACATTTTGCAACTAATCAGATCTTATAAATATCCTCTGACCCTCTAAAGACTTTACTACTTTGTTGACAGCTGTACATGTCAGCAGCACTACATTCAGACCTGCGATAGTCTATGAGTCACCTGTTGTTTGGCCAATCCACTTCTGGTGTCTTCAAGCCAAACACCCTCATCCTGCCCAGAGAAATAAGACCTGCTTTCTGTGATGGGAGAGCACTCAAAACTTTTTTAAAATTGGAGTGAGAAACAGGATGGCCTCCACACAGTTTTAAAAATCAGATTCAAAGTGTTATATTGTCTTCTTCTTTTCCATGCAGCAAGGTCAAAGAGCTGAATGGCCTCCTGCTGTTCCTGTCTTTGAGGTTCGAGGGGCTGAATGGCCTCCTGGTGTTCCTGTGTTTGAGGACTGAGGGGCTGAAGAGACAAAGAGAGAGAGTGAGAGAGAGAGAGGGGGAGAGACAGAGAGTGAGAGAGAGAGTGAGAGAGGGAGAGACAGAGAGAGAGTGAGAGAGAGAGAACAAGAGGGATAGACAGAGAGAGAGAGAGGGAGAGAGAGTTGGGGAGGGGAGAGCTGAGGTGGGATTTCACAGAGAGTTGAAAGGTTAGCCTTTCACTGGGGGCAGCATCCTATCATATCCAAAATCAAAACCCCTTCACCATGGCAACTACAGCTCAGAGGAGCTGTGGGCACAGTGTGCGCCAATTACAGGATACAAAAAGGGACATTAGTTTTTGTGAAGATTCCCGGTGAGGAGAGGGTTGAGCTTTTTGTATTTTTAATTGATTTAATTTTGTTAAATTCTCGTAAGCTCTATAAACCCTTTTAATTATTCATGTAATAATTGGGTGCTTCATCGTTGTCAGTTTTTCAGCAGATGGTGGAAGTTTCCCTCCATTCCTTGCTCAGCTGGCTGCCTCCTTACGTTATAGCAGCAGCAAGCTGTCTTCATAAACCCCTGTCCCCTGTCACGTCCACACACTTCCCTGCGCCCCTCTCCTACAGTCAGTGGGAGCAGCTTGTGGTCTGTTTGGCAGGAAGCTTAAGACACTGCAAGCAGCTATCCTTCTGCAACTTCCCCTGGGTCTCACATCCCCCGAAGGGTGGGGCAATAGGCCATTCACCCCATCTAACACAGCATTCAATGCAAACATGGATGATCCCATTGTAGCTTCCTGCCTCACCTTGTAACCCTTCGGGTGATTTTGATCAGTTGAGTGAGTGGGTAAATGCACAGCTGATGTAATATAACAGGAATTAATGTGAGAGTATCCATTTTGGTAGCAAAAACAAGAAAGCAGATTATTATCCGAATGGCGATAGATTGGGAAAGGTGGCGGGGCAATGAGACCTGGATGCCCCTGTCAACCAGTCACTGAAAATCAGCCTGCAGGGAGCAGCAGGTGGGGAAGGAGGTAAATGGGATGTTGACCTTCATAGTGAGAGGATTCCAGTACAGGAGCAGGGATGTCTTGCTGTGATTGTACAGGGTCTTGGTGAGACCATATTGCAGTACTGTGTGCTGTTCGGGTCTCTATGTCTGAGGAAGGATGTTGTGGTAATGGATGGAGAGCAATGAAGGTTTACCAGACTGACTCCTGAAGAAGGGCCTGTGCCCGAAACGTCGAATCTCCTGTTCCCTGGATGCTGCCTGACCTGCTGTGCTGTTCCAGCAATAAAGTTTCAACTCCTGGGATGGAAGGGCTGACGTATGAAGAGAGACTGGATTGGTTAGAACTGTATTGACTGGGGTTGAGAAGAATGAGGAGTGATTTCACAGAAACCTATCAGATTGTAACAAGTAGACAGGGCAAGTGCAGACAGGATGTTCCCAGTGACTGAGGAATCCCGCACCAGGAGCCACACTTCGACCCACCATTGTTCTGCCATTGTCACATTCTGATCACTCAGTCGGAACTACCAATATCTTTCCTCGTCCACCACACCTCCCTCTCCAACCCGAACTGTGGCATAAATGCTGTTCCCTCCACATTTCACGCCAGCTCTGATGAAGAGTCAGCTGGACTGGAAACGTTAACTTGCTCCCTCTCCGTGGATGCTGCCTGACCCGCTGGGATCTCCAGCGTTTGTTGTTCTCAGCACAGATTCCAGCATCTGCAGTCATTTGATCTGACATTGCATCACTACAGCCTGAGGATACAGGGTCAGCCATTTCGGACTGAGATGAGGAGAAATGTCTTCACCCAGAGAGTGGGGAGCCCGGGGGAATTCTCTACCACAGAAAGTGAACGCAGACAAAACATTGAATGTTTTCAAGAAGGAGTTAGATGTAGTTCTTGGGGCTAAAGGGATCAAAGGGTCTGGGGGAGAAAGTGGGAACAGGGGCCTGAGTTGGATGATCAGACGTGATCATATTGAATGGGGCAGCAGGCTCAAAGGGCCGAATGGCCTCCTCCTGCTCCTGTGTTCTAAGTTTCAAATGCTTTGATGAAATATTATCTCTGTCTGTGTCTCTACAGATGCTGCTCGAACTCTGTGTGTTTGGTTCAGATTTTTGGTATCGACAGCTCAGAAGGCTAAATGGCCTGCTCCTGCTCCCAGTTTCTGTGTAACGCTTGATTGCCTTATTGACCAAGTTCAACCTTGAATGTGTTCAGTGATGCAACCTCCACTGACAAAGAGAATTCCAAGCTTAAGAACCAAAGATGAAATTGCTCCTCATCTCAATCTTAAAGGAGAGACTCCTTGTTTTTCAACTGTGCTGTCTCGTTCTAGGCCTCGTCACACAGAGAAACATCTTCCTCACATCTACCCCACTGTCAGAAACTTTGATCTATTTCCTAACCCGCCTGTCCAGGGAAGTTACTCCACTTCTCTGGAGCAGGTGAACATTAACTTGGGCTTTGTACTCAAGAGCCTGGGTCTCAGAAGTTTATCTGCTTCATTAAGATCTCTCAATATTCTAAACTTCAAGATCCTCCGCTCCACGTTCACAGCAATGCACTGGCACCTAACCTCTCTACAGTCTGCCCTGCCTCAGCTGAGGGCCACACTCTCTCAGAATTGCAAAGGACCCACTCTGTACTACATCCTCAGGAGAATCCATACTCTCAACAAACAGTATTTCAATTCCATCTCAAACATCAAAAACCGTAAGTACAACAAACTTTTATCTACCCACCTCCATAACCAGCGCTCCTCAAACATTCCAGAAGATTCCCCTGGCCTCGGAAACTACTCAGACACTATTAGCCATGTGGCTGACGCAGCTGCCACCCCCACACTAATTGATGATGTCACTTCCTCCCCCATCATGGCCACTCCCACAACCACTTCCGCCCTTCACAATTCCTCATGCATCACACGTGACATCACTTCCGCCCCTCATATCATCGCTGATGCCACACGCTCAGTGACTTCCGCCACCCCTACTGCCGTGGTCAC
>NC_057721.1:81908925-81915880 GCF_004010195.1 Chiloscyllium plagiosum
CTTCAATTTCTTAGTTTCTCTCCCTCTCCCCCATCTCTCAGTCTGTCTCTGTCAATCTCTGCCTCTCTCCAGTCTTTCTCTTATTACCTTAGTCAATTACTCTCCTTCTATTGTTCTGTCCCTTTATTGCTTTAGCTCAGTTCAACCTCTCTCATTTGCTCTCTCAATATCTCTTCCGTTTCCCAATTTCTCTCTGTCTCTCAGTTTGCCCCTCTGTACCCCGCTTGACTCTCTCTGTCTGCCTCCCTCACTCCAACACCCTGTTCCTCTCTCTCAGTCCAACGCTCTTTCTTTCACTTTGTCTCATTCGCTATTTCTTTCACACTCAGTCTGTTTCTGTTCCCCTCTCTCTTCTATCTGCTTCTTTCTGTCTTGGTATATTTGTATCGGTTGGATTAAATCGAACTCTGCCTGTTCGGTGTCAGGTCGATGTGATCAGGTCAGGCGCATCGGAATACATGTCTGATCCCATCTTGTCAGCTTCCTGTGCTTTGCGATGTATTCTCATGTATCTGCATCACTGTTCCTTGAGTGGGATTTTCCCATTTGAAATCACAGTGGTGTTGAGCATGTTAGAGAGGTGATCATTTCCATTATCTCACAGATGGGTATCGTGTCATTATGTGCTTTTCAGCTAATTACAACCGTGCGAGGTGGTACATGTTAATCAGTGAATCATAAGGGTGTGGACAGACAAGAAGTGTTTGGGGTTGAAGATTCTGGCTCTCTCCCTGAAGGCGGTCTCCCAGACACCACTTCACTCAGGCCCTGAGGTTGTATCTGAGGCCCATCGCCCCCAGTGATCTCCCAGAGGTTGCAGGAGACACTTTATTGATGTTTCGCTGCAGGTTCAGCTGGATATTATCCAGCCCAAAGACGTGCATAAACAATAGGAGCAGGAGGAGGCCATTCAGCCCCTCAAGCCTTCCCTGCCATTCCATACAATCATGCTCTCGGCCTTGCCTTTGGTGCCAACTCAGCACTGCCATCTCGGATTCCTTCATAAACACTTTCATTGTTCCAATCTCCACGACTCTCTGAGGCAGAGAATTCCAGACAGTCACCATCCTTTGGGAGATGAAATTCCTTTGCACCTCAGTTTTAAATGAATGTTCCCCTATTCCATTTCTATTCCCAAGGTCAAGACTCCCCCCCCCCACGCCCCCTTCATCCATGAGTAGAAACATCTTCTCAGTACTGACCCTATCAAGCCCCCTCAGAATCCAGTACATTTCAACAAAGGTCAACTCTCTTTCTTCCAACTTAATGCACAAAGGACTAACCTGTTTAGCTGTTTAAGCCAAGTCCTCCATCCCTGGAATCAGCCCAGTGAATGTCTTTGAACTCCATCCAATCCAGTGTGTTCTTGCTTAAATATAGAGACCAAATCTGTACACAGTACTGCAAGTGTGACCTCACCAACACCCTGTACACTTGCACCAAGACTTCCTTGTTTATAAACTCTAAACCCTTAGCAGTAAAAGCCAAAATTCTATTCTTCACCTTAATTATTTCCCACACCTGCTTGCTAATATTTTGTGTTTTATGCACTAGAACACCCAGATCCCTCTGATCTGCAATCTCTCTCCATTAAAATAAGAGGCTGCCTTTTGATCCTTCCTACAAAGTGCCTCACCTCTTACTTTCTTACATGGAGCTGCATTTTTGGAAAGCAAATCTTAGCAGGACTTATACACTTAATGGTAAGTTCCTAGGGAGTGTTGCTGAACAAAGAGACCTTGGAGTGCAGGTTCATAGCTCCCTGAAAGTGGAGTTGCAGGTAGATAGGATAGTGAAGAAGGTGTTTGGTATGCTTTCCTTTATTGGTCAGAGTATTGAGTACAGGAATTGGGAGGTCGTGTTACGGCTGTACAGGACATTGGTTAAGCCATTTTTGGAATATTGCGTGCAATTCTGGTCTCCTTCCTGTCAGAAAGATTTTGTGAAACTTGAAAGGGTTCAGAAAAGATTTACAAGGATGTTGCCAGGGTTGGAGGATTTGAGTTATAAGGAGAGGTTGAACAGGCTGGGGCTGTTTTCCAGGCATTTGGATGGGTATATGAATAGGAAGGGTTTGGAGGGATATGGACCGGATGATGGCAGGTGGGACTAGATTGGGTTGGGAAATCTGGTCAGCATGGACGGGTTGGACCAAAGAGTCTGTTTCCATGCTGTACATCTCTATGACTCTGCCATGTTCTTCCTCACTCACTCAACCTATCTACACCCCCTTACAGATTCTTTATGTTCTTATCACAACATACCCTCCCGACTATATTTGTATCATCAACACACTGCACCCACTCTTCAAAATCATTAGCACAGGGCATGAATAATTGAGTTCCTAGGGTTGATTCTTGTTGGACTCCATTAGTTACATCTTTCCTGAAAAAGACTTGTCTCTTTGTGTTCTGTGTGTTAACCAATCCTCAATCCATGCTAATATATTGCCCCCAATGCTGTGAGCTCCCATCTTATGCATTAGATTATTATGTGGCACCTTATCAATTGCCTTCTGAACATCCAAATGCATTACATCTACTTGTTCAACTTCATTAACTCTGGTTGTAGGTTTGCTCGCTGAGTTGAAAGGTTCATTTCTAGACGTTTCGTCACCCAACTAGGTAACATCTTCAGTGGGCCTCTGGGCAAAGCACTGCTGATGATTTCTGCTTTCTATTTATATGTTTGGGATTCTTTTGGGTTGGTGACCAGGAAGCAGGAATCATCAGCAGGGCTTCGCCCGGAGGCCCACTGAAGATGTTATCAAGTAGGGTGACGAAACGTCTGGAAATGAACCTTCCAGCTCAGCAAGCAAACCTACATCCAGAACCTCAATCTGAGCTACAAATCTTCTCAAAACTCACTTCATTAACTCCGGCTGTTACATTCTCAAAGAAACATGATTTTCCTTTCACAAAACCATATTGACTCTGATTGCTTTCAGTTTTTCCTCATGTCCTGTTATTTGTTCCTTATTAATAGACTTGAACATTGCCTCAATGACAGATGTTAGACTAACTGTTCTATAATCTTCTGCTTTTTGTCTCCCTGTCTTTCAAAAAGGGAGAGAGATTTAGTAATTTTCCAATCCACTGGAATCCAGTGAAGTCTGGAACGTTTTGGCCAACGTCTCCACTATCTCTGCAGCAACTTCCATTCTGACCCTTGGATGCTGGCCATTGGGTCCTGGTGACTTCTCTGCCTTTAGTCCCATTAGTTTGTCAAATCCTCACGCTACAGACTGTCACTTGGTCTTTCCTCCCATTAGTACCTTGTTTATCTGTTATCTTGGGAATGTTCATAGTGTCCTTTACCACGAAGACTGACAAAAATGTTGTTTTTTATATTTACAAATTTGGTTAAAGAACGCTTTACTTTATCTATATCTATAACATAATTTGTAAGTAATTAGGGCCTTGTTGCATCTTTCCAACCTGAGAAACATTTCAGCCATTTCCCTGTTCCCTGTTATTAATTCCCCAGTCACGTCCTCTAAGGGTTCCACACTGACTTTAGCTACTCTCTTTCTTTTCATGTCCCTGCAGAAGCACCTGCTGTATGTTTTTATATTTCTTGAAAATATACTTTCAAAATCAATTTTCTCTTTCTTTATTAGCTTTTTAGTCATCTCCTATTGGTTCCAAAACGATTCACAGTCTTTTGGCCGACCACATAGTTCTCACTGTCTTGTTTAGGATTGGATACTCTCCTTGATCATTTTTATTAATCTTCTCAAGTACTTTTTGTGACTGGAATAAATTTTTGCTGATTGTTAGGAAATATCTGCTTTAATGTCTGCCACTGTTCATCCATGGACCTTTCCCATGGTCTATTTTCACAGCTCACTCCCAATGACTCTTTCTTCCTTCTCCTTTATTCAAGTCAAGGACACTGTTCTGAGACCCAACTTGCTGTCCCTCAAATTAAATTTGAAGTTCTACCGTATTGTGATTGCTACCTCCAGAGGCTCTTTAGCTAATTAATTCTTCATCATCATACATTATGAGATTAAAATAACTGATGCCTGGCTAGTTCTGTAATGTATTTCCCTAAGAAACAATCCCTGATGCATTCTGAGATTTGGCTTCATGTTAACCTGATCTGTCCAGTCAATATTCAGATTAAGATCATCATGGACAATTCCAAGGCCCTTCTTAACCACCTCCATTATTTCTTGATTTATACTTTGTCTGACAGTGAGACAACTCATTGGGGACCAGTAGGCCATTCCCTCTTGTGACTTCTTTCCCTTACTGCCCCTCATTTCCAACCAAACTGATACCACATTATGTTCTATCACACCTATATCATACCCACCTCCACACTGATGCCTTCCTTTATCAACAAAGCTACCCCACCTCCTTTTTCTGTGTTGCCTTTGTTCTGGAACATCAGATATCCTCGATTATTGAGTTCCTAGCCCTGGTCACCTTGCCACCACCTCTCTCTGATAACCAGAGGGGAGGTCCGACCCCAAAGAATGACATCAGGAGACCCTCGCACCAATCTCTCATGGCCTGGCCTGATGTAGGAGTGTGGGTCCAGAATAGTGGCCCTGAGGAGATACCCCAGGTCTGTGCAGGAAGGAAATGAATGATCTCCAGTGCTCTGCAGAGGGAAATGGACAAATCTTCATGGGGACATCACTCAGTCTAACTGTGTTACTGCACAACATGCCACATCATCACTGCATGACAATAATGCTTTGCACTGAAAGGTTAATAGATGCTGTCGATGTTCTGGGTCAATAGATGTAAAGCTGGAGAAACACAGCAGGTCAGAGAGCATCTGAGGAGCAAGAAAGTCAAGGTTTCAACCTGATAGCTTTTGGAAGGGTTTTTGGGCCAAAACATTGACTTTCCTGCTCCTTGGATGCTGTCTGACCTGCTGTGCTTCACATCCACTGACTCTGACTTCCAGCATCTGCAGTCCTTACTGTCTCCTGTTGATGTTCTAACAGTTCCTGGGCAGGGCACTGACAATGGAGGCCTCCCACTTGCTATGGCCATGTATGATCACAAACTGTTCCTTCACCCATTGCAATCTCACTCAATCTTTCCCTTTCTCAGATTCCAGAACAAGGCCACCCTGAGAGATACTGAACCTGGACAGCGGGGTCCGATTTGGAAAGCAAACTTCAGGAATGGTGTGGGAGGTTTCTGTGGTAACTGAGAGATAGGGATGATCCAGGAAGGAGAAAGTGAGGACTGCAGATGCTGGAGACCAGAGCTGAAAATGTGTTGCTGGAAAAGCGCAGCAGGTCAGGCAGCATCAAAGGAGCAGGAGAATCGACTTTTCGGGCATGAGCCCTTCTTCAGGATTCCTCATGCCCGAAACATCGATTCTCCTGCTCCTTGGATGCTGCCTGACCTGCTGCGCTTTTCCAGCAACACATGATCCAGGAAGACCATGATCAGACCTTCATGATCTCGGGCGATAAAGTGGAGGGTGGGCTGTGTGTCATCACCAGATCACAACTGAGGGAAACCTGAGATGGCAGCAAAACTGAGCTCTGGGCTGCCTGAGGGCCAGAATGGAGAGTGGAGGACTGATGGGTGGGATTATCGCTAACCCAGTGTGAAGACAGCAATAAGGGAGGCTGAAGATAAGGAACAATAGTCTGGTAAGCTTTGGTTGTTGGTAAGATTTTAGAGTCCATTATTAAGGATGAAGTTGCACAGAACTTGGAAGTATATGGTGAAACAGGGATGAGTCAGCACAGCTTTGTCAAAGGGAGATCTTGTCCAACAAATCTGTTAGAATCTTTTGAGGGGGTAACAAGCAAGTTAGACAAAGGAGGGTCAGTAGATGTGACCTACTTGGATTTCCAGAAGGCCTTTGACAAGATGCCACACAGGGGCCTGCGAAATAAAATCCGAGCCCATGGTGTTCGGGGCAAGGTGGTGGCATGGATAGGGCATTAGCAGACTGGCAGAAGGCAGAGAGTTAGTATAAAGGATGGAAGCCAGTGACTAGTGGAGTTCTGCAGGGGTCAGTGTTGGGACCACGTTGTACATTAACAATCTGGAGGAAGCAACTGAGGCCATTGTTGTTGTTTGCAGATGGCAGAAAGACAGGTGGAGGGACAGGTAGTGGAAACATGGAAGCTACAAAACAATGTCACCAGGTTAGGAGAGTGGGCAAAGAAGTGGCAGATGGAACACAATCTGAGAAAGTGTGAGGTTATGCACATTGGTAGGAGGAATAGAGGCGTGGGCTATTTTCTAGGAGGAGAAAGGCTTCAGAAATCTGAAGCGCAAAGAAACTTGAGAGTCCTAGTTCGGGATTCTCTTAAGGTTAATGTGCAGGCAGTTAGGAAGGCAAATGTAATTCATTTCACATTCATTTCAAGACAGCTAGAGTACAAGAGCAGAGATGTGCTGCTGAGGCTGTGTAAGGGTCTGCGTTTGGAATATTGTGAGGAGTTCTGAACCCCATATCTAAGGAAGGATGTACTGGCCTTGGAGGGGGTCGGGAAGAAGATTTACAGGAATGATCCCGGGATGAAGAGCTTGTCATATGAGGAGTGGTCGAGGACTCTGGGTCTGTACTCAATGGGGTTTCAAAGGAGATGGGGGGTATCTGATTGAAACTTATAGAATGCTGAGAGTCCTGGACAAAGTGGACATGGAGAAGATGTTTCCACCAGTAGGAGAGACTAGGACCTGAGGGCACAGCCTCAGAGTGAAGGGGCGATCCTTTAGAACTGAGATGGGGAGGAATTTCTTCAGCCGGGGGGTGGGGAATCTGTGGAATCATTGCTGCAGAGGGCTGTGGAGGCCAAGGCATTGTGTGTATTTAAGACCGAGATTGATGTTATTGTTTAGGAAGGGGATGAACGGTTATGGGGAGAATGTAGGAGAAGGAGGTCGAGAAATATATCAGCCATGACTTGATGGGTCGAATGGCCTAATTCTGTTCCATATCTAATGATTGTATGGATTCACTTATG
>NC_057721.1:81916380-81928901 GCF_004010195.1 Chiloscyllium plagiosum
CCTGGAATTCCCTCCCTAAGGGCCACCCTACAGCACATGGACTGCAGCAGTTCAAGAAGGCAGCTCACCCCCACCTTCTCAAGGGGCAACTAGGGACAGGCAGTAAGTATTGTTCCAGCCAGTGACACCCACATTCTGCAAAAGAAGGGAGTAGAGAAAAGGAAATTCTGTGTGCTTCTTGAGTTTAGCATTTGGTCATTTGTCCCCCTCCCCAAGGAAATGGGTCTCTTTAATGCAGGGGAGCCAATGTCCTCAGGATAGAAGACAGAAAGTGGATCTGTTCAACGAGCTGGGAATTTGTGTTGCAGACGTTTCGTCCCCTGTCTCGGTGACATCCTCAGTGCTTGGGAACCTCCTGTGAAGCGCTTCTGTGATCTTTCCTCCGGCATTTGTAGTGATTTCGCAAATCGCATGCAAGGACTGCACAAAACACTACATAGGACAAATAGAAAGACAGCTAACGATCCGCATCCATGAACACCAACTAGCCACGAAACGACACGACCAGCTATCCTTCATAGCCACAGCGAGCTCGGGATGATCACAACCAGGAATTGAATCCAGGGTGAGAATTTTAAATTGAGGGATGTGGGACTGATGCTGGCAGGTGAGACTAGATTGGGTTGGGATATCTGGTCAGCATGGACGGGTTGGATTGAAGGGTCTGTTTCCATGCTGTACATCGCTGTGGCTCTATGTTGTTGATTATGAATAGGAGCCTTTTCATGGATCAACAAATTTTGGTACGAGGGTGGACTTGGGCAGCAGAGATTTAGTTTTGCTTCAGATTACAGGGAGGTTGAATGTGAGAAACTGGCCAGGAGTGTGTTTGGATAATGAAGTCTGAGGAAAGATCACAGAAGCGCTTCACAGGAGGCTCCCAAGCACTGAGGATGTCACCTAGACAGGGGACGAAACGTCTGCAACACAAATTCCCAGCTCGGCGAACAGAACCACAACAACGAGCACCCGAGCTACAAATCTTCTCACAAACGTTGAACAGAAAGTGGAGCTAATTGAAAGGAACAACAAGATTCCCATCAACAAAGCAGAGGACCTCTCTCTGCTAGAATACAGCCTGGAATATTAATAGCTGTGTTGGTGAAACATTTTTTTCAATTATTCATTTCAATTATACAACAGTTCTAATATTGCAGAAGGTCAGAGAAACTTCCTGCGATGGAAATGTTTAATCTTTACAGAGCTAAATGCTGTTAATGAAGAAGGAAGGTGCATTCCTATAGTTCCTTTCACATCCTCAGAAAGCCTCAAGCTACTGAACTTTTTTCGAAGCACAATCACGACTGTAAGGTAGGAAACTCAGAAGCCAATTTGTGCACAGCAAGCTCCCACAAGCAAAGCAAAAGTGATCAGATCATCAGTTTTTAATGCAGCTTGTTCAGGGATTAATATTGACCAGATCACTGAAGGGGAGCTCCCCTGGTGATTCTCAAATAATGTTGGGGGGGGCTCTCAAGAGTTGGCAGCACTGTGGCTCAGTGGTTAGCACTGCTGCCTCACAGCACCAGGATCCCAGATTCAATTCCAGCCTCGGGAGACTGTCTGTGTGGAGTCTGCACGTTCTCCCCATGTCTGTGTGGGTTTGCTCCAGTTTCCTCCCACAGTCCAACGATGTACAGGTCAGGTGAATTGGCCATGCTAAATTGCCCATAGTATTAGGTGCATTAGTCAGAGAGGGGTGGGTTGCTCTTCGGAGGGTTGGTGTGGACTTGTTGGGCTGAAGGGCCTGTTTCCATACTGTAGGGAATCTAATCTCAAGACTGAGAGGCCCACAATTCGCTCTGGAGGTTTTTAATAACATGAACATTCTGATTCAGATATATCTAATGTACTTCCCTGACTGCTGGCTCTGGGATTGGGCATTTCACCTTGCTCAGGAAACCTCAGCCTTCTGCCTTTGAGCCGAGAGCGTGACTGCATTGTGCTCCAGCTAACGTAGGTGTCTTCTTCTTTGGAGTTCAACAATGTGCCTGTCATCCGTCTATGAATCCAAATCGAACAACATTGTGCTATCTCTCTGCCTGACTGTACAGAGGAGAGATAGCTCCACATTTACAACATCAGAGCTCACCGTCTCGAGAGGGCACCCATGGTACTGCAGCATTAAATTAAATACAGCCAGCTTCAAGTAGGTGGGACCAGAATCCATGACCATTCTTTGTGCATTGTTAAGGGAATTTCAAATTGATTTCTGAAAGAAGGGCCCCTCGAGTGTGCTTGGCCATTCAACAAGCTAGGAGAAAGTGAGGGCTGCAGATGCTGGAGATCAGAGCTGAAAATGTGTTGCTGGAAAAGCGCAGCAGGTCAGGCAGCATCCAAGGAGCAGGAGAATCTACGTTTCGGGCATGAGCTCACATCCGAAACGTCAATTCTCCTGCTCCTTGGATGCTGCCTGACCTGCTGCGCTTTTCCAGCAACACGTTTTCAGCATTGAACAAGCTAATCTGCTTGTATTCTAAATTCCCCATTCCTACCCTCCTGCCCCCACCACTTCATTGCCCCTCGTCTAACTGGGATCTCTCCATCTCCACTGTAAAAATATTCAATGGCATTCCCACGCACAGCCTTCTGAAACAATTCCAGAGTCACACAATCCTCAGAGAGACCGGCATTGCCCCCCCACCACTGTTTTGGCAGAGATGGGAGGGAGGGACAGGGGAGTAGAGGGAGACAGTATTCTTTACACCCACATATCTCCTCATCTACTCATGTTCCCATTCTCAGGAGAGAAGGTGGGGGATAGGGATAAAAAGATGAAGGGGAATAAGAGCCTGAGAGGGGGCACGGTGGCTCAATGGTTAGCACTGCTGCCTCACAGCACCAGGGATCCGGGTTCGATTCCACCTTAGGGTGACTGTCTGTAGGAAGTTTGTACATTCTGCCTGTGTCTGTGGGGATTTCCTCCAAGTACTCTGATTTCCTCACATAGTCTAAAGATGTCCAGGTTAAGTGGGTTGGCCATGGAAAATCACCCATAGTGTGCAGGCTAGATGGGTTAGCCATTGGAAATGCAGGAGTTGTAGGGTGGGTCTGGGTGGAATACTCTTCAGAGACTTGATGGGCTGAATGGCCTGCTTCCACACTGTGAGGATTCTATGATATGACAGCAGCTAATACAGTTTTGCAGTCTGCTCCCTGATCAGTCCGTGCTCTCCCTACAGGCCAGTCAATCAAGCACACACTGCCTCCATGTTTATCATTCTGAAGTTTATGAAAACGCAAATCCAATTTCCCTTACAAATGAAAATAAAAAGACTGTCAATTGCATGTTTCAATTTTAATATATTCTCCATTTACCTGACAGGGCAATAAGAAACACAAAATAATTTGCTACTTTAACTGAAGTGATACAGCAGAACTCACTGCCCTCCTCCTGGTGACACAGTACAAGCTTCCATTCATCATGGAGTCCCAGTCAGATAGACTCGAGAAAAACTGCACAGAGGCTGGGAGTATCCCCTCACCATGTTTATTCACACATGGAGAGTCCTTCACACTGACCCAGCTCCCCCAGGGCCAGCTCTCAGTGTGAACAAAACCCCTGACACTCCTGTTTATTTTTTCTTCTTCTTTTTTTCTCTTTTTTTTTGTAGTGCTTATTTTTTTTCTCTCAGCACCCACGGTGCGTGTGTGTAGGTGTGAGACACAGTGAGAGACACAAGGTGTATGAATCTTTATTCAATTTCCACCACCAAGAAGATAGAAAAACACCCGGGTGGCCAGTGACAAACACTGCCCTTCACATCAAAGGGCAGTGCTGTGTGATCAAAACAGTGAGGGGAAGGGTAGGGACTAAATCAAAATAGAGTTGGAGGGGGAAATAATGCACTCCACTCCCTGCGGCGCCCACCTCTCCCTGAACAACTCCAGGGTGACACTCCTGGTTATATCTGTCAGCCCGAGCTCCCTGATTGGACCAGATTAACAGCCCCATTCAGGGAACTCACATTCTGTGAAGTCCATCTGGCCGACCTCATTATAATCACCACAGACTCTCAGGGCAGAGAAGCATGATATAGATTGCCAAGTACAAGGAGGGGATGGGACTAGTTGGATAGTTATACATGTATTAAACATGCATTAGGGCAGCATGGTGGCTCAGTGGTTAGCACCGCTGCTTCACAGCACCAGGGACCCGGTTCGATTCCAGCCTCGGGTGACTGTCTGTGTGAGTCTGCACGTTCTCCCTGTGTCTGTGTGGGTTTGCTCCAGTTTCCTCCCACAGTCCAACGATGTACAGGTCAGGTGGATTGGCCATGCTAAATTGCCCATAGTATTAGGTGCATCAGTCAAGGCTAAATATAGGGTAGGGTTGTGGGTGGGTTCTCTTCAGAGGGTCGGTGTGGACTTGTTGGGCTGAAGGGCCTGTTTCCACACTGTAGGGGAATCTAATCTAATCTAATATGTTTATATATGAATCTGTGTGCAAACATACATTTTTTTAAAAAAATACGTTCGCAGGATGGGCATTACAGTCTAGGCCAACATTTATTTTCCATTCCTAATTGCAGATTTCCGTCCTACAAGGGCGTCAGTGAACCAGATGGATTTTTTAAAAAAACACCAATGGTCACCATGAGGATCAACTTTAGATTTCAAATATTTATTAAAGTTAAACATCACCACCTGGCTTGGGGGAAATCGAGCCCGTATCCCCAGAATGTTAGCCTGGGGTTCTGGGCTCCTAGCTCAGAGACATTACTGCTTTTCCTGAATTATACGGTTACAGGTGCACAATCCTTTATCCAAAATGCTCGGGACCAGCTGGTTTACAGAATTCAGAATTCTTTGAATTTCAGAATAAATGACAGTTTGATAGTTAAAGTTTTAAAAAGTTTACTGAACATTAGATTCACTGTGAGTAACCCACCCAGACACACTTCCCTCTGACCAATGCGCCTACCACTATGGGCAATTTAGCATGGCCAATCCACCTGACCTACACATCTTTGGATTGTGGGAGGAAACCCACACAGAGAATGTGCAAACTCCACACAGACAGTCGCAAAGGCTAGAATCGAACCTGGGACCCTGGTGCTGTGAGGCAGCAGTGCTAACCACTGAGCCACCGTGTTGCCTCTAATATGTTCTGTACCTGGCCTTGTCGGAGTTTGACTGGGAAAGGACTTGCATGGCAATACACTGGCAGGTTTGCAGGGTTTGAACCAATTTGGGAAGTTCAGTTGTGCCTGATTTGGAGCATTTCACCTCAGGCCCAGGACATAGAGTCATATAGCACAGAATTGAGGCCTGCTATTGATGGGTCACACCCCCCCCCCACCCCCTCCCCTCCCCAAGTCACATCTGAGCGATACACATCCAGAGGGTAGGGTTGGGTTAACTGTTTGCACACCAAACAACCTTGTTAATGAGAAAAAAAAACTTCACAAAAAAACCTTCAGACTTTGGAGCTTTCAGATTTTGGGATTTCGGATAAAGGGTTGTCTACCTGTATTAGCATGGGAAATTGCCCGGAGGGATATACAGGCTAAATGGGCTAAATTCTGGATCAGTGGTGCTGGAAGAGCACAGCAATTCAGGCAGCATCCGAGGAGCTTCGAAATCGACGTTTCGGGCAAAAGCCCTTCATCAGGAATAATATTTATTATTCCTGATGAAGGGCTTTTGCCCGAAACGTCGATTTTCCTGCTCCTCGGATGCTGCCTGAACTGCTGTGCTCTTCCGGCACCACTCTATTCCAGAATCTGGTTTCCAGCATCTGCAGTCATTGTTTTTACCTAAATGGGCTAAAACAGATCAAGGAGCCAGTGGCCTGGCTGGTTTTATAGCACCTGGGGAAATGACTCCAGAACTTGATCTGCAGTAACAGAGGACCAATGTTGCCTGACTTGATTAAAATCGAGAATGTGCAGGAATCGGAAGAATGCAGATAGTAATGGGCCAGGAGGGGACAGTCATAGAATTATATAGTTATACAACACAGAAACAGACCCCTCTTGTCCACTCAGACCGAGTTTCCTAAACTTTCCGAAAGAACTTAAACATCACACAATCATCAGTAACCTGATGAAGGAGCAGCATTCTGAAAGCTAGTGCTTCCAATTAAACCTGTTGGACTATAACCTGGTGTGGTGTGATTTTTAGTTTTGCCCATCCCAGTCTAACACCTTCTCCTCCACATCTTTCCTAAAGAAGGATTTGAAAGCAAGGATATGAATTTTAACACAGAAGAATCACTCCACTGAGGGTTAATGTCACTCGGAGGGGACAGGGACTGCATGAGTACAGGTTTCGACAGTGGACCGTGGGAGACCAGCTGGAAGAATATTGTAATAGGTTTCAAAGTTCTCAGGGTCAAGTCAGCCCACATGATTGTCAATGATCTGGATCAGCCTCAGACTGTTGTGAAGGAGGACAATGGAATTAAGGAATGGAAGTTGTGGCAAAGACAATGGCTTCACTCTTTCCAAAGTCCAACTGGAGGATATTGCTCAATATTGGACAAGCTATGGTTAAACCAGAGATGTGGGGTGGATGAGAAAGTGGCGATGACGAAGAACTAGGTTTCACAAGAATCTCCTCTGAAAGCCCCAAATGCAAGTCATCAGCCAATTCGATTCACTCTAAGTAATTTCAGAAAGGTTTAAAGGGTGGGCGGCACAGTGGTTAGTACTGCTGCCTCACAGCGCCAGAGACCCAGGTTCAATTCCCGCCTCAGGCGACTGACTGTGTGGAGTTTGCACATTCTCCCCGTGTCTGTGTGGGTTCCCTCCGGGTGCTCCAGTTTCCTCCCACAGACCAAAAATGTGCAGGTCAGGTGAATTGGCCTTGTTAACTTGTCCATAGTATTCGGTGAAGGGGTAAATGTAGGGGAATGGGTCTGGGTGGGTTGCTCTTCGGAGGGTTGGTGTGGACTTGTTGGGCCAAAGGGCCTGTTTCCACACTCTAAGTAATCTAATCTAAACTGGATCCAGCAAAGGCTATGGGCCCTGACAACATTCCAGCAATAGTACTGAAGACTTGTGCTCCAGCCACTCCCCGAACCAAGCTCTTCCCAGAACAGTTACAACACTGGCACCTACCCAACTATGTGGGCAATGGCCCAGGTATATCATGTACACAAAAGGCAGGACACATTCAACCCAGCCAATTACCATCAGTCTAGTGATGGACAGTGACAATGTTATCAAATAGACTTTTGGATTAGATTAGATTACCTACAGTGTGGAAACAGGCCCTTCGGCCATACCAGTCCACACTGATCCTCCGAAGAGTAACCCACCCAGACACACTTCCCTCTGACCAATGCGGAGAAAGTGAGGTCTGCAGATGCTGGAGATCAGAGCTGGAAATGTGTTGCTGGAAAAGCGCAGCAGGTCAGGCAGTATCCAGGGAACAGGAGAATCGACGTTTCGGGCATAAGCGCCTTGGTTCACAGGTGAATTCCAGAGGGGAGGCGAGAGTGACAGTCCTTGACATCAAGTTCACATTTGACTGAGTGTGGAATGAAGGTGGAGCAAAACTGGAGTCAATGAGTATTGGGGCAAGCACTCTGCAGGTTGGAGTCAAACCTGGCACTTAAGAAAATGGTCATGGGATATCAGTCACCTCAGGCCCAGGACATAGAGTCATATAGCACAGAAACAGACCTTTCTTTCCAACCAGTCCATGCCAACCATGTTCCCAAACTAAACGAGTCCCATCTGTCTGCATTTTGCCCATATCCCTCCATACCTTTCCTATTCATGAACTTATCCAAATGTCTTTTAAATGTTTCACACACAAACCACTCTCTGTCGAAAAAAGTTGCCCTTCCTGTCCTTTCCAAATCTTTCTCCTCTCACCTTAAAAATGCCCCTCTAGTTTTGGTCTTCTGTTCTAGGACAAACCCTTATCATTCACCTTATCTATGTCTCTCATGATTTTATAAACCTCGATAAGATCACCCCTCACCCTCCTACGCTCCAGTGAAAAAGTCCCAGCCTATGTTTATCACAAACCTTCCATTTTTGGTGACATCCTGGTAAATCTTTTCTGAACCATCTCTAGTTTAATAATATCCTTCCTATAGCAGAGCAACCAGAACTGCACACAGTACTCCAGAAGAGGACTTCACCAAAGTCCTGTACAACCTCATCATGACGCTAAAACTCCGAGACTCATAGGTCTGAGCAATGAAGGCAAGCATGCGAAACACCTTCTTTACCACCACGTCCACATGGGATGCAAATTTCAAAAAATGATGGACCTGAGTCCCTAAAGGCCCGACCATTAACTGTATAAGTCCTGTCCTTGTTTGTTTTAACAAAATGCAATACCTCGGATTTATCCAAATTAAACTCTATCTGCCACTCCTCAGTGATTCAATTGATCAAAATCCCTTTATCGTCTTTGATAACCTTCTTCACTGTCCACTATATCACGAATTTTAGTGCCATCCGCAAACCCACTAACTATTCCTCCTATATTCTCATCCAAATCATTTACATAAATGGAAAACAAAAGTGGACCCGGCACCGATTCTGTTAGAACACCACTGGTGACAGACTTCCAGCCTGAAAAACAACCACCCACCAGCACCCTCTGTCTCTTACTGTCAAGCCAATTTTGTCTCCAATTGGCAAGCTTACCCTGAATCCCATGTGATTTAACTTTGTTAATTAATGTACCATGCAGAACCTTGTCAAAGGTTTCACTAAGTCCCATGTAAACACTCTGCCCTCAATCTTTTTGGTTATTTCCCGATGGGAAGACGCTGTCTATAAAAGGAGTGCTTGATGGGGAGTGCGATAACTGCAGAGAGGCCAGTATCCTATCACCGAGTCTCCCTTTATTTACTTGTGTACAGCATAGTGTTAGGTGTATTAGTCAGAAGGAAATGGGTCTGGGTGGGTTACTCTTCGGAGGGTCAGTGTTTGGTTTGTTGGGCTGAAGAGCCAGTTTCCACACAGTAGGGGAATCTAATCTAAAAACTGTATAAGCCTGTAACTCTATAACATTATAAATCTATAATCTAACACAGGCTGTGACCAGTCAGCTTAGAGTCAGTCCCTGAGCTGAGGAGATTCTAAATCCTCCGTTAATAATGTTCAGCCAGGGCTCCCTGATTGGCCCAGGTTAACAACCCAAATCAAGGATCTCATTGTCAGTAAAATGCACCTAACAAAGGGACAGTGCTCGGAAAGCTTGTGATTTCAAATAAGCCTGTTGTACTATAACCTGGTGTCGTGTGATTTTTGACATAGTCAGTAAAGTCCATCTGGTTCCAATCACGACAGGGAAACTCTCTCTATGAAAGGGATTTCTGGTGGTGGGACTCTCTATAAAAAGGGTTTCTGACAGGGGACTTTATTCAAGATGAATTCTCCTGTAGAAAGAATTTTCCAATTGCTACAGACTGAGAATTGTATGAAGGTAAACCGAGATGAGAACTCATCAAGATTTTAATTTGATTTGAGAGGAAAAATTAAGCAAGACAGTTGAAATATTATGAAGTCGAAAGGGTCAGTCTCCTACAATTGATAAACTCAAAAGCTTTGTAATCCAATTAATATGCTTCTTAATCTCTGACACAGTAAGGAAATTACAAACCTTGGTAAAACAATAACATTTAACTGCACTCTCCCTTTAACCTGGAAAGATCAGGGTTTATTTCAATGTTATGAAGTAACTATTGGAAAGCACAATTAATTACTGACTCAACCTGTGTTACCGATTGTATCTCTGCTGATGTTAATCCAGCTCCCTCACACTGTCACTCAGTAACCCCTCCCCCCCCCCCCGCGCCCTGTGTTACTGACTGTATCTATACTGATATTAATCCAACTCCCTCACACTGTCATTCAGTAAACCCTCTCCCCCCAGCGCCCTGTGTTACTGACTGTATGTCTACTGATGTTAATCCAGCTCCCTCACACTGTCACTCAGTAACCCCTCTTCCCCAGCACCCAGTAGACTGGATCTCTGCATGCACAGAAAGCCACATGTTGCACACTCAGTTTACCAGGTCCTATCACGTAACAATGAATTTTGCTCATTTTGCTGTCTTTATATTTGGGTTCCCAGTTTACCCCTGATCTCTATGTTGCCCCTTTGTTCTCAGCCATATGGGCAATTTCTTTGCTGGGTTCACTGCTGGCTGTGTTGCTGTCTGCAGTAATCACTGGAATTCATGTTGGTATTTTGAAACTGTCTTTGATGGTAGAGATTCTGTTCAAGCCTGTCCTCTATCCAGGGAGTATATTTTTCTGAAATTCAATTTAATGTTGATGTGAATTAACATATTGCCTGGAACACAAGTTTATGCTAATCTCAGAGGAGCTGGGCGAGGAGGATTTCATTACCTTGCTGATGTTTGTATTTCTCTGCTCTAGCATGGCAAATTGTATTTTTGAAATGAGACAGAGAGAATTCTAATCCCATCTGTTGGACACTTGTGTTCCAAAAGGCAAATCGAATTAGGGAGCATGGATCTCCGAACTGATTTATATCCACATCACCCATCGCTCTGAAAAGCATTACTTAAATACTGCAGGGTGATGAACTAAGGGGGTTGGGAGCTCGACTAAAATTGACATTGTACCTCTTAGCACAAACCTCCCAATTCAATTTAATTTAATTATTCTCTCTGTTATGTGAGCAAAATCCCTCATTGTGATGTTCTGTATTTCCTCCCTTCTCCTGGACACTTTTATATGAATACACAGCATTGAAAAAAAAGAGAAGACTTGCATTTATATAGCACCATTCATGCTCTAAAGGCATCCTAAAGTGTTTGATAGTTAATGATTTACCTTTCAAAGTGCATTCGTCATTGCAATTTTGGAAATACTAGTAGATTTCTGTCAATTATCTCCCACGAATAACAGAATGGAGATGACCGGCTAATCTATTTTCGATGTTGCTTGGAGGTACGTGTTGTCCAGGCTACAAGGGAGACAGTGCCATGGGAATTTCTCATGACCACCATGGAAGGCAACTGGAGCTGGGGTTTAACAGGACTTGCCAAGTTTGGTATCTCTGACAGTGCTGCACTCCAAGGTGCTGGACTCAAAGAACATCTGCATTTTCAGTTTGCATTGGGGAACAGACATTTAATTTCTATTTTTTGATTGTCGTGTCTCTGGGCTAGATCTTGTTTGTTCAAACCCCTACCCAGGGCAGAGGCACTACGACTAAGCCAACCACTGGCTCTCCCTCTTGTCCTAAGCTCAGGGCAGGGTCAGCTCGCTGATGGCTCCAAAGTGTTTGGATCCATTCATGATTCTGATGGCGCAGTCTGTGCCAACCTAGAACAGAACCTTGAGAGCTAACACATATACTCAGAAATGACCGCCATCACCGAAACAGTGTGCCGCTAGGCTTCAGGGATTGTTGCAACGTTTCCCTGAAGTGGCCAATCCAACGCTAGAGCAAAGGCTGCACAGTCAATGATGACCAGCCCACTTCCTGGTTCACCACAGACCTGCCTTGAAGAAGTTTTCCTCCTCTCTCTACAAGAATCTCAGGGAGTCCCTCTCCCACTGCAACTCCCAGGTCATTTCCTCTGCCCTGAAGCTCTTCAACCATGCCCTGAGACAGAAGAACGCCTCATCTTCCGCCTCGGAACACTTCAACCTCAGGGCATCAATGTGGACTTCAACAGTTTCCTCATTTCCCCTTCACCCCAGTTCCAAACTTTCAGCTCAGCACTGTCCCCATGACTCGTCCTACCTGCCTATCTTCCCTTCCACCTATTTACTTCATCCTCCTCTCTGACCTATCACCACCCCCAGGCTGCTTCTCGGATGCTGCCTGAACTGCTGTGCTTTTCCAGCACCACTCTAATCTAGACTCTGGTTTCCAGCATCTGCAGTCATTGTTTTTACCTACCCAGCCCCACCAGCAACAAGATTCCAGTCTGCATTCTCATGGGATACGCTCCTGTAGTCATGGTGACTGCGGATCCACCAACTCTCAACCATCCAGCACAAGGTAATCTTTCCTGTGTTATTGGAGAAGACATCCATCTCCTCTGTCGCCATGGTCACCTACTCGAGTTGTTCCAATGGTTGCCCCTTCCTCTGTAGCCTCGATGACACTGGAGTACGTAGCCTTTCCCTTATTGTTGCGTGAGCATTGTTCAGGACTGCCCGAGCTGATACTGTGATGGAGCACGCTGTCACCACATGGATTGGAGCAATTCACAGAGAATGGCCATCAGCACCTCCCCAGGGAAACCCCAGCTTAGTGGTACAGGCAGGCTTCTAGCCAATGGGGTCCAAGTTCATAAATGTGTTGAGCAATTACAGTTCAGGAAGAGGCCATTTGGCCCACTGTAATTATGCTGGTTCTCTGTAAGTGTAAATTAGCTTTTTCACTCTCCTACATCCTTGGCCCATACCACCCCCAAGTTTTACCAACAGCTAAATTCATTAAGTTCCCTCTTGAAAGCCTCGAGGGAACCTTCCCCTCCCCCCCCAACGCTCTCAGGCAGTACACTCCCTAACCCCTCGAGTGAACCGCCCCTTCCCCCCCACACTCTCAGACAGTACATTCCA
>NC_057721.1:81928936-81933479 GCF_004010195.1 Chiloscyllium plagiosum
ACTCTCAGACAGTACATCCCAGACCCTAACCCTTTGAGTGAACCTCCCCCTCTCCCCACACTCTCAGACAGTACATCCCAGACCCTAACCCTTTGAGTGAACCTCCCCCTCTCCCCACACTCTCAGACAGTACATCCCAGACCCTAACCCTTTGAGTGAACCTCCCCCTCTCCCCACACTCTCAGACAGTACATCCCAGACCCTAACCCTTTGAGTGAACCTCCCCCTCTCCCCACACTCTCAGACAGTACATCCCAGACCCTAACCCTTTGAGTGAACCTCCCCCTCTCCCCACACTCTCAGACAGTACATCCCAGACCCTAACCCTTTGAGTGAACCTCCCCCTCTCCCCACACTCTCAGACAGTACATCCCAGACCCTAACCCTTTGAGTGAACCTCCCCCTCTCCCCACACTCTCAGACAGTACATCCCAGACCCTAACCCTTTGAGTGAACCTCCCCCTCTCCCCACACTCTCAGACAGTACATCCCAGACCCTAACCCCTCGAGTGAACCTCCCCCTCTCCCCACACTCTCAGACAGTACATTCCAGACCCTAACTCCTTGAGTGAACCTTCCCCTCCCCCCACACTCTCAGACAGTACATTCCAGACCCTAACCCCTCGAGTTGATTGAAAACATTATTCCCGCTTCACAATTTCTTCTTTTGCCAATTATCTTCAATCTGTGTGTCCCCCCGGTTATTGATCCCTCCACCAATTTGTCCATACCCCTTATTAAACGTAAGTGCCTCTACACAATCTCCTCTTAACTGCCTCTTCATGTCGGTAAACCACCCTTGAATCTGTATTCTATTTGTGTAACTCTAGTTCCCCATTCCAGGGACCTACTTCAGAATTGAAATGAGATTCATTTTGTTTGGGAAACTTGGTTGGCACGGATGAGTTGGTCTGAAGGGACTGTTTTGTGCTACATGACTCTATGGCTCCCTGTAAAGCCTTTGCATCTTTCCTGTAGGTCTCCATATTGAAAAAAATATAGGCTTGCAATAGAGAGGGATGAATATAAGGTTTATCAGATTAATCCCAAGGCTACAGAGATTGTCTAAGGAGAGATTGAGAAGATTGTGTCTGTATTCTCTGGAATTTTAAGGACTGAGATTTGATCTCATTGGAAGTTGTAACATTTCAACAGGGTTGGACAGCATGGTTAATAGATAAGGACACTCCCTTTGTCTCGTTTCTCTGGAACCAGGAGGCACAGTCTGAGGATAAGGGCTGAACTGCGATATGGAGTAACGCCTTCACTCTGATAGGTGAGTTTTTAGAATTCCCTACCCCTGAGAGCTGTGAAAGATCAAAGATTGAGCAGGTTCAAGATAGGAATTGATAGTTTTGAGTGATGAATGATATCCAGGAATATGGAAATGGTGAGGGAAAATGGTGTGATGGTAGACCATCAGCAAGGACCCAATGGGATGTAAGGCAGACTGATGGGCTGAATGGCAATCTTTGGGGTGTTGCCTTGGATGGGGTGCTTCAGCAATGAAGACAGGCTCAGGAAGCTCAAGTTTGTTTTCCCTAGAGCAGAGAAGGCTGACAGCAGACCTGACAGAGGTGTTTAAGATTATGAGGGGCATGGACACAGTGGATAGCAAGCAGCTGTTCCCCTGAGTGAAAGGGTCAGCAACAAAGGGGCATTATTTTAAGGTGAAAGGCAGGAGGTTTAGATTGTATTTGGGATAGTGTAGGGGGACGAACTGAGAATAGTTCACAGGTCGGCGCAACATCGAGGGCTGAAGGGCCTGTTCTGTGCTGTATTGTTCTATGTTCTATGTTCTAAGGAAAAAGAAAACCTTATATTGATCCCTCTCTATTGCAAGCCTATATTTTTTTCAATATGGAGACCTACAGGAAAGATGCAAAGGCTTTACAGGGAGTCATAGAGTCATACAGCACAAAACAGTCCTTTCAGACCAACTCATCTATGCCAACCGAGTTTCCCAAACAAAATGAATCCCATTTGAATTCTGAAGTAGGTCTGGATTACACTGGGAGGGTAGCTGAGGTGGGTAACCTCACAATATTTAAACAGTACCCAGATGAACACTTGAAGTGTCGTAACATTCAAGGCCATGTATCACATGCTAGGAAGTAGATAGGTTAGTGCTGAGCTGATGGGCTGATGGGCCTCTTCCATGTTGTATGACTCTATGATTTTGACACTACTGTTATGTAGACATACAGGACAGCTAATGTATGCAAAACAAGATCCCCAAAAAAGCAAGAATAACTAGGGAATCCATTTTGGTAACACTGGTTGAGTAAGAAATGTTGGCCCAGAGACCCAGGAGAACCGAAACAGAGATTGCTGGAGAAACTCAGCAGATGTGGCAGCATTGTGGAGAGAGAAACAGAGCAAACATTTCTAGTCCATTATGACTCCTTTTCAAAGCTTTGTTTTTATCGGTAGGATGACAGGGAAACAGTGAGGACTGCAGATGCTGGAGATCAGAGTCGAGAGTGTGGCGCTGGAAAAACACAGCAGGTCAGGCAGCATCCGAGGAGCAGGAGAGTCGACGTTTCAGGCATAAGCCTAACCTGCTGTGCTTTTCCAACAGCACACTGACTTATCTGACACACCTTGCAATAGAGTTGTGGGGTAAATCTATCCAAACAGAAGCTGGGCTCTCCAGTTAGCATGTGCACTGACACCTCTGATGCTGCACCACGCTAAGGGTAATGTGTCTACATATTCAACAATTCTTCCTGGCTATTTTCACCCTAATTAGTGACAGAAGTCTGAAACTCCCACCCCAATCATTGATGTTGCAGACATTGGTGGGAGAGAGAGAGAGAAACAGAGAGAGACAGAGAGAGAGAGAGAGAGAGCGCATGAGGAAATGACAAGCCAGGCTAAAATTGAACCACCACTGATGGAGGTCAAAGGTGCATTAAGGAGTAAACCTAATGTCAGAGAACTAAGCTGCTGATTTTGTCAATCTGATGGAGGCACTGGGATGCTTTGCATTACATTACTTTCTCTCCTGAAGCTGAAGTCAACCTTTGAACTTTGAAAGCCTCATGAAGGTTAAAGTTTGCAGCTTATTTAGTGAAGGATTTTAACAATCAGTGAGAATATTCCTCATATTATGCAAGTATTCCCAGGAGCTGCTACCAAGGCTTGACCTTGAGGTTAGAGGTCAGAGGTTAACAACCCCAAATTTTACCTGTAACTGATACGTACATCTGAGCCCCAGACCCAAATCGCCTGATAGGCTTAACAACACCTTCCCTTGAATCTCCCATACAATCCATCTTGTCTTTTTAATAACTTGCTTCTACCTACACTCCTGATTTTCTTAACACATTGAGAGTCTCGCAGACTCCACTTATGAGGGGCAGTTAATGTTCAACCGTGTAGGGGTAGAACTGGAGTCACGTGCAAAAAGAGACTGGGTAAGGACCAAGACTTCTGTTGCCTTTAATAATGCAGCCTTCCTGATTAAAGTCTCTGCTCCCTGCTTCCTCTCCAACCACTACTTGTTATGGCTAACTAACAACTGTGAAACAGTTCCGAGAGAGAAGGTGAGAGTGTCACTGGGACAGCTCTGCAGAAGACCAGGCTTACATCCTGGGGACACAGGTTCAAATCTCACCAGGCCTGCTGCTAGTATTTAAATTTACCTAACAAATCTGAAACAGAAAGCTAACCTCAGTGATAACAAGAAAGAAATGATCATTGATTACCATTTAAAAAAACCCATCTGATCCACTAGAGTCATAGAGATGTAGAGCATGGAAACAGACCCTTCGCTCCAACCCGTCCATGCCGACCAGATATCCCAACCCAAACTAGTCCCACCTGCCAGCACCTGGCTCATAGGTGCAGGAGTAGGCCATTCGACCTTCGAGCCAGCACGACAATTCATTATGATCATGGCTGATCATCCACAATCAGTATCCTGTTCCTAATATGTTGATAGAACATAGAACATAGAACATAGAACAATACAGCATAGAACAGGCCCTTCGGCCCACGATGTTGTGCCGAACATTTGTCCTAGCTTAAGCACCTATCCATGTACCTATCCAATTGCCGCTTAAAGGTCACCAAAGATTCTGACTCTACCACTACCACAGGCAGCGCATTCCATGCCCCCACCACTCATTATTGGCCAGTTAACCTTCATATCTCATTTTTCCTCTGCGTATTTCCTTCTTAGTAATCCTCTGTTGCTCTTTAAAAGCTTCCCAGTCCTCAGTTTTCCTAATTATCTTTGCTATGTTCTCCCTTTTCTCTTTTAACTTTATATGTTTCTTAACTTCCCTCGTCAGCCACGGCCGCCCATGCCTCCTCCTGGGATCTTTCTTCCTTTTAGGAATGAACTGATCCTGCAACTTCTGCATTATACACAGAAATATCCGCCATTGTTCCTCCACGGTCATCCCTGCTAAGGTATTGCACAATTGAACTTTGGCCAGCTCCTCCCTCATAGCTCCATAATTCCCTTTATTCAACAGAAATGCTGTCACTTCCGACTGTACCCTCTCCCTCTCAAATTGCAGATAGAAGCTTATTG
>NC_057721.1:81937094-81938757 GCF_004010195.1 Chiloscyllium plagiosum
TGTAGGGCCTGGGGTCTAGAACACACCCACTCAAATATCAATCACTTACTTTCCCGACCAGCTCTGCGCTCCAACCTCACTTCCGCCCAGCTCGCGCCACTCTCTGCTGATGTTTTGTTTCAACTTGTGTATACAGGTACAGAGTCACCTCGACTTCCAGCATTCGATTATCTGTATTTCAGGATGTTCCAAACAAGATCGCCAACTCCCGATGCATGGCTAAAGTATGTTCTCCGGCATTCGATTATTCAGCATTTGATTAACTGAATGAAATACTCCTCGACCCTGAACTTCAGATAATTGAGGTTCCTCTGTATATGGGGGAGGTGTGGTTAGCTCAGTTGGGTGGATTACAGAGTAGCAGCAACAGTGTGGGTTCAATTCCTGCACCAGCTGAGGTTAACGTTAAGAATTCTCCTTCTCAAACTCTCCCCTCGCCTCAGGCATGGTGACCCTCGGGTTAAAGCACCACTGGTCATCTCTGTCTAATGAGAGAGCAGTGCTATAGTCCAGTTGGACTATGGCAGCATTACCTTTTTGGACACAGATATAGAAATGACAGCACTTGAATAGGCCATTCAGCCCAACCGGTCCATACCAATGTTTATGCTGTACCCAAACATACTCCCAGTTTGCTTCGTTTCATCCTATCAGCAAATCTCTCCATTCCTAACACCTTTATAACATCCTTCAATCCATTGATACTGTTCAACACCACCATTTCCTCATTCTCCCCACCCTGTGAGTGAAGAGATTCCTACTGAATTCCTAATTTGATTATTATTTATGATCGCTGGTTTTAAAATCCCTCTCCCCCACATTTTCTGCACATCCATGAATCAAACTCCTACATCATTTTAAAAATCTTACTCGGTGACTGCTAAATCTCCATGCTTGAATCAGCCACAATAATATTTTGACAGAATACTTTACTGACACACCTAATGCAGTAGAAATTCGCAGAATCATTTAGTTGAGTTATGCAATTTGACTTGTCCCATGTGCAGCCGGCATGAAAGCCTGTGAGTTGACTTGCCTGGTCCTGGTTAAACATTCAAAGGACAGAATCCTGTCTGCCATAATCTGTGTTCATGACTCAAGGAGCCAAAGATCAGTTTCTGCTAAAGAGTGTGACTGCTTAAAAATGGACATGATTTGAGATATTTGTGATACACCTGGCACATCTGCAAGGGACAAGTCCAATGGAGTTATTCACTTTCTCTACCATGTTAGTCAATTACTAATCCACAATTCAGTGTCAAGTCAAAGAGAATTCACTTCACACACTTGGGGAATGACTGGAGGGGTAAACAGATCAATCCCTTTCACTGTAAGAACTTTAAACATTGCTCTGTTAGTCGACCAGGGTCTAACCAGTTTACCTTTTGAAATTCTCTATCTGGAATCTTAATGACCTTATAAGGCTTGCCACAATCTTGCTTGGATCAGAGTGATGCTGGAAAGCACAACAGGTCAGGCAGCATCCGAGGATCAGGAAAATCGATGTTTTGGGCAAAAGCCCTTCATTAGGAATGAGGCGGGGAGACTCCGGGGTGGAGAGATAAATGGGAGGGGGGGTGGGGAGAAGGTAACTAAGAGTATAATAAGTGGATGGGGGTGGGGAAGAGCTTCAGGGCAGAGGAGATGAGCTGGGGGGTGCAGT
>NC_057721.1:81939257-81970703 GCF_004010195.1 Chiloscyllium plagiosum
ATGAAGCAGCTGAAGATGGTTGGGTCTGGGATACTACCCTGAGAAACACCTGCAGAGTTGTCCTGGAGCTGAGATGACTGACCTCCAACAACCCACAACCATCTTCCTTTGTGCCAGGTTTGACTCTAACCAGTGGATACCAATTGATTCCAGTTTTGCTAGGGCTCTTTGACACCACACCCGGTCAAATGCAGCCTTGATGTCAAGGACTGTCCCCCTCAACTCTGGAATTCAACTCTTTTGTCCATGTTTGAACCAAGGCTGAGTGGCCCTGGCGGAACCCAAACTGGGCGTCACTGAGCAGGTTATTGCTGAGCGGGTAGTGCTTGACAGGACTGTTAATAACAACTCAATTTTTTTTCCCTTCACTGGTCCCTCTGGAAGACAAATCATATCATCAGCCAGTAAAGGTAAAGGTCAAATAAAACAAAAATGTGCCGTTGCTGGAAATCTGAAATAAAAACAGCAATTGCTGGAGAAACTCAGCAGACCTGTCTGCATCTATGGAGAGAAAGCAGAGCTAACGTTTCAGGTCCACCGGTAAAGGCAACATTACAGTCATACCAGGCCATAGGGCTGTTCTCTCATTGTACAGAGAGACGACTGGTGGTGGTTTAGCCTGAGGGCTACCATCCCCCAGAATGAGTGGGGAGGTTGAGAAGGAAAGTTCTTCATGGTGATCCCTTCATGGTATGGAAATTAAAACCCAGCCAAGCTAACCAGCAATCCCAGCACCTGACTTATTTATTGGATTGCCTCCTTGATTCAGTTAAAAAAAAACTTCTTTTCTCTTTGCAATAAAATTTCAGGCTTGCCAGTTCTAGTTCAGTAAGAATTTGCCAAGTTTTCGGGGTGTACAGTCTGTCTGCTACCATTTTATTACTCACTTCATTTTCTGATCAAGCCTTTTCAGAAAATTCCTTGGATGTTCCTGTTATTGCAACAGGTCGCCCCACGAACTTTCAGCAGTTAGCTTTGTTCTGTCCAGTTTTATTACACTAGAATAATTTTGTTTTCACATCAGATGTAGACTCCAGTCTAAACAAAATGAACAATCTTACACAAGAATTATTGGTAATGAAACAAACACAGGGACTGCTGCAGAAACTCAACAGGTCCGCCAGTAATTGTGGAGAGAGAAGCAGGGGAAATGTTTCCAATCCGATATAACTCTTCTTCAGGATGGGTTCAACACTGCATAGTTGTCAGCGATAGTATTTTGCTGGGAATTGCAGGAATCTGGACAGTGTTTTCCGTTTGGCATCCTGCCTTTCTTAATCTGCAATTTGTTGCTCCAAATATATTTCCTGACTTGGAAACACATCACCATTCCTTCACTGTCGCTGGCTCAAAATCCTGAAATTCTCTCCCTAAGGGCATTATGGGTCAACCCACAGCACGGTGGCTCAGTGGTTAGCACTGCTGCCTCACAGCACCAGGGACCCGGGTTCAACTCCCACCTCGGGCGACTGTCTGTGTGGAGTTTGCACATTCTCCCCGTGTCTGCTTGGGTTTCCTCCGGGTGCTCCGGTTTCCTCCCACAATCCAAAAATGTGCAGGTGAGGTGAATTGGCCACGCTAAATTGCCCATAGTGTTAGGTGAGGGGGTAAATGTAGGGGAATGGGTTTGGGTAGGTTGCTCTTCGGAGAGCCAAAGGGCCTGTTTCCACACTGTAAGTAAGTAAGTAAGTAATCATGTATCTGTCTCATTCTTGCACAGAAGCATTTCGTTCAAGGGTGGGCACCTCAGTACCTCACTCTACAGATAACCTCACAATGCTACATTTCTCTAACTTTCACCCAGAACATATTAAAACAGCCATCCCCTGCAGACAAGCCTGACACATACACGGGATCTGTTCAGATGAGGAGGAACATGAGTTACACCTGAAGATGTTCAAGGATGCGCTCATAAGAACGGGATACGATGCCCAACTCATCGAACGCCAGTTCCGACATGCCACAGCGAGAAACTGCGATGACCTCCTCAGGAGACAGACACCAATTGCAATCGATAGGGTACCCCTCGTGCAGTACTTCCCAGGAGCCAAAAGACTATGCCATGTTCTTCGCAGACTGCAATACATTATCAATGAGGATGAACACCTCACCAAGACCCTCCCTATACCTCCACTTCTCACCTTTAAACCACCACCAAACCACAGACCCTTGTTCACAGCAAACTGTCCAACCTTCAGGATAACATCAACCACAACCCTGTACAACCCTGTCAGGGCAACCACTGCAAGACATGTCAAAATATTGACATGGATACCACCATTACACATGGGGACACCACTCACCATGTACACGGCTGGTACTCATGTGACTTGGCCAATGTTGTCTATCTCCTACACTGCAGGCAAGGATGCCCCAAGGCATGGCACATTGGCGAGACCAAGCAGATGCTATGACAACAGATGAATGGAGACTGCACAAGGCACAGTGGTTAGCACTGCTGCCTCACAGCGCCAGAGACCCGGGTTCAATTCCCGACTCAGGCGACTGACTGTGTGGAGTTTGCACATTCTCCCCGTGTCTGCGTGGGTTTCCTCCGGGTGCTCCGGTTTCCTCCCACAGTCCAAAGATGTGCAGGTCAGGTGAATTGGCCATGCTAAATTGTCCGTAGTGTTAGGTAAGGGGTAAATGTAAGGGTATGGGTGGATTGCGCTTCGGCAGGGCGGTGTGGACTTGTTGGGCTGAAGGGCCTGTTTCCACACTGTAAGTAATCTAATCTAATCTAATCCTAAAAAAAAAATCACCAGACAGGGGAGTTTCCCTCCCAGTTGGGGAACACTTCAGCGGTCAGGGACATTTAGCCTCGGATTTTCAAATGACCATCCTCCAAGGTGGACTTCAGGACAGGCAATGCAAAGTGAAGATCAGAGTGGTGCTGGAAAAGCACAGCAGGTCAGGCAGCATCCGAGGAGCAGGAAAATTGATGTTTCAGGCAAAGGCCCTTCATCAGGAATCCTAATGAAGAGCTTTTGCGCGAAATGTCGATTTTCCTGCTCCTCTGATGCTGCCTGACCTGCTGTCCTTTCCAGCACCACTCTGATCTTGACTCTGATTTCCAGCATCTGCAGTCCTCACTTTCGCAACAATGCAAAGTGGCTGAGCAGAGGCCGATAGCTAAATTAGGTACTCATGCGGATGACCTCAAACGGGTCCTTGGGTTCACGTCACACTACAGGTGACCCCACTACACTATACACCCTCTCACACATACACACAAGAACACATGCACGCACACTCTTACATACTCACACTCGTGTAGACCCTCTCTCATTCACACACTCTTCTCATACACGTACACACACACCCCACAGTCACACCCATGCACACATTCTCTCACAGGCTTATAAACCATCACACCCACACACATAATTTACCAAGCATGCAACACGCAAACACACACTCTCTCATGTGCACTCACTCATACGCACAGATTCACATGCACTCACATGCACACACTCACTCTCTCTCTTTCACTCTCATGCACACACACACACACACATACAAGTCTATGGGGTGGATTTGTATTTGCAGAATTATATTTGCAGATACATTCTATATTGCTCAAAAAGTGCAGAATCTGCAGATAGTCAATGCTGGCAGCCAATCCATGTTATATTTTATAAATTCCACTTTGGAAATAGAACCTGTCTGACTCCAGATTAGGATACAGACAGACCTTACACCTTTAATGCATTGTCTGAGCTGAGATGTCACCATTTTTCATAAAACCTTAAGTTATCTCGAGAATGTGGACTGAGAGAGGTTCTGGGATTTACATATTAATGGATTGATACCTGCAACCCATTCTAAACGATGAAAGACTTAGCAGCAACCCAGGTTTGTTTAATATATTGTTTCATTTGCATGCCACTGTAACTTTTTGCTATAAATTCTGTGCCTTCTCCACAACCACCTGATGAAGGAGCAGCGCTCCGAAAGCTCGTGCTTCCAAATAAACCTGTTGCACTATAACCTGATGTTGTGTGATTTTTAACGCAGTTAAAAGTCAAGAAGACAGTTCATCCCCACCTTCTCGAGGGGCAACTAGGGACAGGCAATAAATACTGGCCCAAGCAGTGATGCCAGTGTCATGTGACAGAATTAAATTTATTTAAAATACAATATGGATATTATTTCTATCTTTGAATAATTAGAAATCAGATGGAATGGCATTGGAATGCCAGCCACGTGGAGTTGTTCACTTCTCATCCTTTTTGTATTTCTTTGTGCTCTTGTCAGAAGAGAAAGAATCTGTGTTCTTAGCTTTGTTTCTGTCAGCTTCTCTCTCTCTGATTTTGTGTTTCTTTCTCCTTATTGCACTTTAGAGATTGTAACTTGAAGTATTGAAGGCTGGATCCTGTTGTAGGTGTTTATATCAAAAAGGGCATTGTATCTTATTTTTTCTAATTGTCCAAGCCAGATGGCAGGATCACTGTCTGGGCTCAGGTAAGGCTTTTGGACAAATAGCTCTTTCTTTAGTAATTCTACCCTGTATTTTGTTGCATTTCATTTAAGGAATGCTTTAGTCATTTGGACCTCTCCCCTCAGCACATTCGTTTTAGATCTCACATTGTTTTAAGTTGAACCGGCTGTGGCCTCTCATTGTAAAAATGAAGCCAGGAGTCCAATGATATCAGGTTATAGTCCAACAGGTTCATTTGAAAATGGAGCACTGCTCCTTTACCTGACAAAGCAGCAGTACACCAAACGCTTGTGATTTCCAATGAAGCTGTTGGACTATAACCTGGTGTCGTGTGACTTATGACCATGTCCAACCCAAACCAACACCAACATCTCCACATCAAAAGAAATTACATAGAGAGAGAGCACGCAGAGGCTTATTTCTTCAGTACAGTTTGAGCAATGTCATTGGGGTTGTTAACACCAGATCTGCGCTTGAACAGGTTTTGATGGCTGCTGCAAAAATAAATTTTTACAACTGCCATTTTGGTACCAACTTAGAACATAGAACAAAGAACATTATGGCTCAGTACAGGCCCTTCAGCCACCATTGTTGCGTCAACCTGTGGAATCAATCTGAAGCTTATCTATCCTACACTATTCCATTCTCATCCATATGTTTATCCAATGAACTTGCTATTGCTGTTTTCCAATCCCCATTTATTTGAACCACTGCCACTAAGTTGTGTGTTTTATGGTTTTTCTTGATGTTAGTCCATAGACAGTTGGGTTTATATTGAGTCAGACACTTGCAAGTTTATCAACAGTTAGCTATGTACACAAATATGTGTCCCAGACTTCTATGTACAGTTTGTGTTTTTCATGCTTACTTAAATTACTATTTAATTATATACACAGTTATCTAACTAATACCTGATAGGTGAGCAGGCTGACTGCTAAGTGAATGTCTAGAAAGTAGGATGGAGACCTTTTATGGTCAATCTCATGATATCATCTAGCTGCCTTAGTGACATTGTGCCATTCCGAGACATGAGAAATAAACAAAATGCTCTCCTAATTTTATGATATCTGTTGGTGTTATATCATCCTTTTACTCAGATACAACCTAAAACCATTCTGCTGAACCTGTACATATCTATTGCAAGGTTAATCTATCCTTCTTGAGATGCATGGGCCAGAACTGACCCCCATTATTTCAGCTGAGGTTGATCTACAGCTCTATCAAACTACAGCCCCTTGTATTCTCATTCTTCCTGGGTAAGGACAAACGTTCCGATACTTTTCCAGTTGCTAAATCTTTTTCATCTTTGACTGTCGCTCGAGATTGTGAATGACTTTCTGTCACTCTGGCATTATGCAGCTAACAGTCCAGTGATGGATGTGCCACACCAGGAGGTAGATGGGCCACGTGGTATTTTGAGGAGGTGGGTGGGTGGGATGCTCAGATCCTGATGTGTCCCTGCATTTGTTTTTACTTGGCTTCCACCCGGGGTCATGAAATAATGCTCAAAACTGTCGCATCTTTGTGGAAACTTCATCTTCATTTTGGTTCGGCTTGAGTTAGAGATTCCCTTGGGTTGGTCAAGGTGTTCCTTTTATCAGGGAGACTTCTAGCATTTCCTCTGCCATTCTGGTAAATGTTTTCAGAGTACAGAATAGAGGCAATTTCGGAAGTCTGGTGTCAGGCAGGTGGGTGACGCAGTTCCCATGCAGACTGTAACCAGTGCCATTGGAGCTGGGAATGTTATCCATGGAGAAAACATGCCAGCTGATTTACAAGATCTTGTGGAGGCATCACTGATGTTATTTCTGAAATAGTTCAATGCACTTGCTGTAGAATATGCATGTCTATGTTGCAAACACAGGTGGACAGGTTACACTACTCTCCTGAAGACCATGTGGAGTTACTCACTAGGTCTTAGTAATGTCTTTTCTTGAAAGATACATCTCAAAACTTTTCAAGATCCCAGTTTCTTACCATTTAAAATGTGTGAAATTGAAAATGTTCCGGTTTCTCTCAGGAACATTGGAACAGAAAGATGCCATTCACTGCTCAAGCCTATCAAGTCAATCAGCAAAATCACGGCCTAACTCCATATGCCAGCTTTAGCCCCATATCCTTTGAAATCCTTGTTTAATAAAGATTTGTCTATCTCAGGTTTACATTGAACAATTGAATTAGCATTGAGGAAGAGAGTTCCAAACCTCCACTACTCGATGTAACATCTCCCCTGAACTGTCTGGCTCTAATGCTTAGTCATTCCTGATGAAGGGCTCCTGCCCGAAACGTTGACTCTCATGCTCCTCGGATGCTGCCTGACCTGCTGTGCTTTTCCAGCAACACGCTCTCAACACTGACCGCCAGTATCTGCAGTCCTCACTGTCTCCTGCTTAGGCATTACCCCTGGTTCTAGAATCTTCAACCGGTTGCAATAGTTTATCTTATTCTATCCTGTCTTTGAAATCCTTGTTTAATAAAGATTTGTCAGGTTTACATTGAACAATTGAATTAGCATTGACCGCCATTTGAGGAAGAGAGTCCAAACCTCCACTACTCGATGTAACATCTCCCCAGAACTGTCTGGCCCTAATGCTTAGTCATTCCTGATGAAGGGCTCCTGCCTGAAACGTTGACTCTCCTGCTCCTCGGATGCTGCCTGACCTGCTGTGCTTTTCCAGCACCACGCTCTCAACACTGACCGCCAGCATCTGCAGTCCTCACTGTCTCCTGCTTAGGCATTACCCCTGGTTCTAGAATCTTCAACCGGTTGCAATAGTTTATCCTATTCTATCCTGTCTTTTCTTGTCTAGATACTAAAGGTCCACTTTGTCTAATCTCTCCTCATGGCCTGACCCCTGAAGTCCAGGTATCATCCCTGTAAACCTGCACTGAACACCCTCTAGGCCAAAACATCCTTCCCTAAGGTGTGGTGTCCAGCTCTGCTCACAGTGCTCGAAGTGAGGTCTAACTAGGGTTTTGTATAACTACAGCGTAACGCCTACATTCCTGTACCCCACCCCTTCAGATATGAAGGCCAGCATTCCATTTGCCTTCTTGACTTATTCCTGCCGAGAGTGTGGTGTTGGAAAATCACAGCAGGTCAGGCAGCATCCGAGGATGCCCCTGTTTGTGACATTTTAAGGAGCTATGCACCAGAACCCCTCAATCTCATTTAATATTCATTGTTTTAAACTCAGTGCATTCAAAAAAAAATCTTGATCTATACTTTGTGTCCAAAATGGATAACCTCAGACTTGTTTATATTAAAACCCATCTGTCCCAATTTTGGCCATCGGGCTGAAAAATGACAAATAACATTCACATGCGACACAAATGCCAGGTAATGTCCATCTCCAATAAGAGACAATCTAATCACCACCCTTTGACATTCAATGGTGTTGCCATCGCTGAATCGCTCATTATCCACAACCTGGGGGTTACCATTGTCTAGAAACTCAACAGAACTCACCACATCAGTACATTGGCTTCAAGAGCAGGAAAAGTTTGAATACACATTCAAACCAAACAATTTCTTCCCTGCTATTATCAGACGTTTGAACGTACCTCTCAAATGTTGATGCTGACCTCCCTTTCTCTCTGCACCTTCTCTGTGGCTGTAACACTGTATTCTGGACTCTGTTCTGCTACCCTGAGGCATTTTGTATGGTATGACCTGCCCATATAGCACACAAAACAACACTTCTCACTGTATCTTGGTACATGTGACAACACTAAATCAAGTCAAATCTAACACTTTAGTGAGTAACTCACCACCCTACTGCCTAAAGCCTATCCACCATCTACAAGGCACAAGTCAGGAGTGTGATGGAATACTCCCCACTTGCCTGGATGGGGGCAGCTCCAACAACAATGTTTGAGGTGAGGAACAGCATTAGTGTCCCATCCAAGTACATCTGCAGGAAGTGCACCCAACTCTCTCTCCTCCAAGACCGTGTTAGGGAACTGGAGAGGGAGCTGCATGAACTTTGGATCATTCTGGAAGCAGAGGCTGTGATAGATGAGTTATAGGGAAGTGGTTACTCCTCGGCACAAAGAAAGCTGAGTGACTGTTCGAAGGAGGAAATAGCAGTCAGTGGACAGATCCCCTGTGGTCGTTCCCCTGAAAAACATGTATACCATTTTGGATACTGTTGAGGGGTATGACTTACCAGGGGTATGCAGTGGGGCCCAGGTCTCTGGCACAGAGCCTGTCCCTGTTGCGCAGAAGGGAAGGAGGGAAAGAAGGAGAGTGTTAGTCATTGGGGACTCAATAGTTACAGACTCAGATCGAAGGTTTGTTGGGAATGAATAAGACTCGTGGTTGGTGTGTTGCCTCCTAGATGCCAGGGTCCATGATGTCTCAGATCGTATCTTTGGGGTCCTGAAGGGAGAGGGTGATCAGCCTCAAGTCATGGTCCATGTAGGTATCAATGACATTGGCAGAAAGATGGATAGGGATGTAAGGCAGGATTTCAGGGAGCTAGGGTGGAAGCTGAGAGCTAGAACAAACAGAGTTGTTATCTCTGGTTTGTTACCCGTGCCACGTGATAGTGAGGCAAGGAATAAGGAGAGATATCAGCTGAACACGTGGCTGCAAGGGATGGTGCAGGAGGGAGGGTTTCAGGTACTTGGATAATTGGGGCTCATTCTGGGGAAGGTGGGACCTCTACAAACAGGACAGTCTTCACTTGAACCAGAGGGGTACTAATACCTGGGTGGGAAATTTGCTGGTGCTATTCGGGTGGGTTTAAACTAGCTCAGCAGGGGGATGGGGACCTGAAGTGTAGTTGCAGTGTACAGGAGGATGAGAGTAGGGAGGACAGGGGAAAGATTTCAGGGTCACAGGAATGCGATGGCAGACGGCAAAGTGGTTTGAAGTGTGTCTATTTCAACACCAGAAGTATCTGAAATAAGGTAGGTGAGCTAGCAGCATGGAGAGGTACCTGGGACTTCGATGTTGTGGCCATTTTGGAGACATGGATAGAGCAGGGTGAGGAATGGATGTTGCAAGTTCCAGGATTTAGATCTTTTATTAAGAACAGGCAAGGTAGTAAAAGTTATCGATGGGGCAAAGGCAATTATAATGCAATTAGGCAAGAATTAGGATGCATAGAATGGGGTAGCAAAATGCAGGGGATGCAGACAATGGAAATGTGGGGCTGGTTTAAGGAACAGATATTGCGTGTCTTTGATAGGTCTGTCCCTGTCAGGCAGAGAGGAAGTGATACGGTAAGGGAACCGTGGTTTACTACAGAAATTGCATCTCTTGTTAAACAGAAGGAGGCTTATGTTGTTGATGAGGCAAGATGGTTCAGATGAGGCGATGGAGAGTTACAGATCAACTAGGAAGGATTTAAAGAGAGAGTTAAGAAGAGCAAAGAGAGAACATGAGCAGTCTTGAGCAAATACAATAAAGGAGAACCCTAAAGCTTTCTATAGGTATGTGAGGAATAAAAGGATGACTAGGGTAGGAATAGGGCCAGTCAAAGACAGAAGTGGGAAGTTGAGTGTGAACCCTATAGAGATTGGAAAGGTGCTAAAAAAACATTTTTCATCAGTTTTCACTCTGGAAAAGGAGAATATTGTAGAGGAGAGGAATGAGGTACGAGATATTAGACTAGAAAGGATCAAGGTTAGTTACGAACAGGTGTTATCAATTCCAGAAGGAGTGAAAGTAGACAAGTCCCCTGGGCCGGATGGGATCTATCCAAGGATTCTCTGTGAAGCTAGGGAGGAGATATTTGAATCGTCATTATCTAGGAGCAGAGGACTGGAGGATTGCAAATGTTGTGCCTTTGTTCAAGAAGGGCAGTAGAGATGACCCAGGTAATTATAGACCAGTGAGCCTTACTTCTGTTGTAGGAAAGGTTGTGGAAAAGATTATAAGAGATAAGATTTATAATCATCTGGCAAGCAACAATTTGATTATAAATCGTCAACATGGTTTCGTCAAGGGCAGGTCATGTCTCACAAACCTCATTGAGGTTTTTGAGAAGGTGACTAAGCATGTAGATGAGGGTAGGGCAGTTGACGTGGTGTACATGGACTTCACTAAAGCCTTTGATAAGGTTCCACATGGTTGGCTGTTGCAGAAAATGCAGTGGCATGGAATTGAGGGCGATTTAGCAGTTTGGACTCGAAACTGGCTCTCTGTAAGAAGGCAACATGTGGTGGTTGATGGAAATTATTCAGCCTAGAGTCCAGTCACTAGTGGTGTGCCACAAGGGTCTGTTTTGGGATCACTGCTGGGTTTGTCATTTTTATAAATGACTTAGACACAGGCATAGGTGGATGGATTAGTAAATTTGCAGACGACACTAAAGTCGATGGAATAGTGAACAGTTTGGAATAATGTAACAGGTTGCAGGGGGACTTGGATAAACTGCAGAATTGGGCTGAGAGGTGGCAAATGGAGGTCAGTGCAGCTAAATGTGAGGTGATGCACTTTGGGAAGAATAACAGGAAGGCAGAGTACTGGGTCGATAGAAAGGTTCTTGGTAGTGTGGATGTACAGAGGGATATTGAAGTCCATGTACATAGATCTCTGAAAGTTGGATAGTTCTGTTAAGAAGGCATACAGTGTGTTAGGTTTCATTCGTAGAGGGATTGAGTTCCGGAGCCACAATATCAATATCATAATATACAAAACACTGGTACAGCCAAACTTGGAATATTGTGTATAGTTCTGGTCCCCATACTTCAGGAAGGATGTGGAAGCATTGGAAAAGGTGCAGAGGAGATTTACCAGGATGTTGCCTGGTCTGGAGGGAAGGTCTTATGAGGAAAGGCTGAGTGACTTGAACCTGTTCTCATTGGAAAGAAGAAGGCAAAGAGGGGATTTGATGGAGACATACAAGATGATCAGAGGATTAGATAGGGTAGACAGTGAAAGTCTTTTTCCTAGGATGATGACATCAGCATGTACAAACGGGCATAACTACAAACTGAGGGGTGATAGATTTAAGACAGACGTCAGAGGCAGGTTCTTTACGCAGAGAGTGGTAAGGGCGTGGAATGCCTTACCTGCTAATGTAGTCAACTCAGCCACATTAGGGAGATTTAAACAATCCTTGGATAAGCACATGGATAATGATGGAATAGTGTAGGGGAATGAGCTGAGAATAGTTCACAGGTTGGTGCAACATAGAGGGCCGAAGGGCCTGTTCTGTGCTGTATTGTTCCATGTTCTATGTTCTAACACACAAGAAGCTTGACACCATCCAGGACAAAGCAGCCGCTTGATGGACACCACATCCACAAACATCCACTCCCTCCACCACCGATGCTCAGTAGCAGCAGTGTGTACTATCAACTAAGATGCTCCCTAGAAATTCACCAAAGATCCTCAGAGAGCACCTTCTAAACTCATAACCACTTCCATTGAGAAGAAGGGCAGCAGATACATGGGAACACCATCCCCTGCAAGTTCCCCTCCAAGCCCCTCACCACCCTGACTTGGAAATATATCGCCGCTCCTTCACTGTTTTTGGGTCAATATCCTGGAATTCCCACCCTAAGGGTATTGCGGGTCAACCTACAGCACATGGACTGTAGCGGTTCAAGAAGGCAGCTCACCCCCACCTTCTCACGGGGCAACTAGGGACAGGTAATAAATGCTGGGCCCAGCCAGCGACACCAGCCATGTCCCATGAATGAGTAAAACAAAAATCTAATCTATCAAACTCCTGTTGCATTAGATCAAAATTGGATGACTTCACTCACTGAATTCCATCTGTCACGGTTTAAAATCACTCACTTAAAGTATTGAAACTGCAAGTTTATACTCCAAATCACACTAATTACTGAGCCAACTGTGTTAACACGTCTAACAGTGTCCTCAGTCAACTTCAATGCATGTGCTGGAAGGACTACATTTGGAACTGGACTGTGGTCAGAACTGAGAATGAAAGAAAAACATTGCATTGACTGAAATTGTACTTGTCACAACCACAGAACGTGTCCAAGTTCTCTACAACTGATGGATTCCTTTGGAAGTATCATTACCATTGTGAAGGAGGATACATGGCATCCACTTTGCACACAGTCAGCTCCACAATCAGAAATGTGATAAATGGTTCAGCTTTATTTTTTTTGTGTGTGTGTGGATAAATAGTTGCTAAGGGTTGAGTCTGGGAGAGATTCCTTGCTTTTCTTCCAAATGTTGCTTTAGATCTTTCACATCCGAGTTGGAAGGCAAGAAAGACTTGGCTTTAAAATCCAGCCTATAAAGTAGCACCAGGAATTGGCACCTGGATAAAGAGACACAAATCTCTGGAGCGGGACTCGAACCCTCAAACCTGCTCAATGAAGGAAATCTGTTGTCCGACTTGACGATGATCAAGCCTAAACAATTCCACAGCAGCTGCCAGAGAGTTAGGAGTGTGTGTCGATAACGGTTACAGTTTCATCAGGAAATTATTTGCCACAGGGTTTTTTGCGGCATTTGTCCAGTGGTATCAAGAGACGTTTCAATCAACTCTTAAAAGTGATGCTCAAAAACTGTCAAGGGGAGAGCCAAACTACTGGGGCTGTTTCCTCCTAGTAATGGACTCAGTCTTCATCCGAAAAGTCACCTTTGAGGTGGATTTATAGGATCATGCAGCTTGAGCTCTGAGGGAACTGCCTCAACATCATAAAGCAACCAGCGTGGAGACCAAAACTCCTCAAATCCCTCCAGAGCCACTCAGCAATAAATAGTTCTGGCTGAGTCTCTGCAAGCGCAGGATGGAGTGTTATTTCAGTTTAATCTCGATGAGTTTATAATCCAGCAGCAATGATAATAAATATTTTGAAGCAGGGGGACAGAGATGGAGAGGTCAGATAATAAGGCAGAACTGCCTCAGGGATTTAGCACTTGTCTGGGCTGGAGTAGCTTTAATAAACACCACAAGAAGCTCAACACCATCTCAGACTAAGCTCCCTATCCACCTCCTTCCACACCCACTCCCTCCACCACCGATGCTCAGCAACAGCATTGTGTACCATCCACAGGAATTCACTAGGGCCCTTAGATATCATCTTCCAAACCTTTCATCTCCGCCCTGGAGAAGGAGGGCAGCAGATACATGGTAGAACCACCAGCTCCAAGTCACAATCAAGATCAAATGTTTCTCAAAAACTCCTCAGTCCCTGGAAAATTCGAAGGCTCCTTGGGGAAATTCATGTGAGGAATTCACAGGATTGTGAGCTCAGGGCGTGTGCTCTTTCCCTGTGGAGTCACAGGAACAGATTCAGGTGCATGCCAAAGTTTGGAAAAGCTGATCCTGGATAAAACTGGATCGATCTGGGATCACAGACACTTCAATTCCCAAAACTGAGCCTTGAAGTGTGGTCCGATGTACTTGAATCTGGTATAAGGCTGGAGAAAGGGGCAATGATTTTTTTTTTGTTTCTACAATGATTCCCAATCCATGTTTATGGTGACGACAGGTAACCAGGAAATGCACTGACTCTTGATTGGAAACATACCTTCAAATTCATTAACTACCTTTAGCTTTCGGAGCCAGCTGCTAAACTTAATTTTCTCTCCTAACACTGATGTTCCGTGAGTGAATTATTGCACAGATGGAAGCTAATTATTCAGAGTATTCATTCTGGTCTCCTATCCCCAGAACCCCCAGGAATAAAGCATTAATATTAATAGCAAACACTATGGAAAGACAATTCAGAAACTCTTAGACAAATACAGCCAGAGGGGAAATTCTGGTAATTCTCAATCGGCAGAAAATTGAACATTCATTTTGAAGATGCCCATGGACTGTATTGTTTAAAAGTAGCTATTACTTTAAGAAATATCCTTCTGCTGCCATCACAGTCAGTGCTGTCTGACCTGTGAAAGATACAAATTCCATCTCAGGCATTATCATGTTCCTATTAAACACTCCCAGGACAGAAACAGCATGGTTCAATACACAGTAAAACTCCATCAACATTGTCCCCATCACACGCTCACAAGACAGTGATAGGATGGGCTTAGATACAGAGTAAAGCTCTCTCTACACTGTCCCCCCATCAAACACTCCCAGGACAGGGTCAGCACAGGGTTAGATACAGAGTAAAGTTCTCTCTACATTGTCCCCATTGAACTCTCCCATGACAAGGTCAGCACGGGGTTAGATACAGAGCAAATCTAACTCTACACTGTCCCCATCAAACACTTCCAGGACAGGGACAGCATGGAGTTAGATACAGAGGAGAGTTCCCTGTACACTATCCCCCTATCAAAGACTCCCAGGACAGGGACAGCACGGGTTTAGATACAGAGTAAAGCCTCCTCGACACTATCCCCATCAAACACTCCCAGGACAGGGACAGCACAAATTAAGGAGTTGTCCAGGGAGGTGGATAAGAAAGTGCACAGAAGGGGTTGGCTCAAGAGAAGAGCTGAGGTTGAGAATCGCAGAGTGCAGGAACAATGGCTCCAGCTTACAGAGGGAAGGCTGGAAATATATACTCAGTCAATTCCCACTGGGTACACAGGAGATATAAGGTTAATCAGGAGGAAGTCGTGGAGATCATTTCACATTATACATGGTGGTATAAGGAAGATGTTGGTAATTCATTCCACATGCTTAAAGATCTCAACCAAAAGCACTTGACCTCTTGTCACAATAATTATAATATTTAATAATTTTTCAAGAAGGTTAATTTGAGAGAAATAGAGGTGACATCTATACAAGTCCTAGGGAGGATTCTTGTTGATTAACATTGGCCAGGAGAGGCAGACAGGTTGCTGTGTTATCTCAGAATCAAACACAAGGAAACCATTTAGAATTCAGCTACCTCTTGGACAGTGGGTCCACTGGATCCTCAAATTTGTGAGATTCCAAAATCTTCTGAGACAAATGAGGAACCAGTCGGACCCCCACCGGGATGTCCAGAATCATTGGCCTGATCTTCGGTATAATGGTTTATCTAAAGTTAATGTAGCAAGTCAACACTACGTTTAATTCTTCCAGACTTGAAGAAACCATTGTCAAACGGAACTCCCCAGGATGGACTGATGGACAGACAGCTTCTGACAGTGTTCCCAGCTGAAACCAAAAGACTTTTAGAATCAACCGCACTTCTAGCCAGGCAACTTTGCTAATGCCACAGGACTAATGAGGAACTGAAAACCTTCTCTAAAACATTGAGTAAAAGCAAACTGCTGTGGAAATCTGAATCTAACAAAGAGAATACTGGAGAAATCTTCCAGCATCTGTGAAGAAACACAGTTTGCATGAACTCTGTTACTCTCTCTGTACATGCTGTCAGATATGTTGAGCGGTTCCAGCATTGTCTGTCTTTGTTTCAGGAACCTTTTCGTTTTTCCCCAAAACCTGCTCCATTTGTTCAAGCACATTCGAATTATTTAACAACTGGCACCATTACAGCTGCTGAATCCTGATTTCAAGCCTTCAATCCCTTCATATTGGAAGTTGAAAATTTTAAATGGATAATGGGTTAGCAATGATAACGGATGAAGCAAGCTTTCACCTTTACAGGGATCCCCGATTTACAAACATCCAACTCACCAATGCGATCTCGTACAGGGTTGTAATTTTAATGACTCCACTTCACAGACATTTCCTGGACTTACGAATGGCTCCTTTATATTGTCCTGCATCGTTTGAGGATTTGTGTACAAATCAACTTGCAAAGAAATAAACCGAGTCGTATCCCAGGGATTGCCTCTATAATCGTTTAACCATATCTACTTTTAATCTTTGCATCTGTATATCGTCTAATAGCTGCATCACACTTCTGTTGAGGAGCTACCAGTAATAGTTGCGTCATGAACAAAGGTTTGATCTTGTTCTGGCTATTCTAAAACCCAGAACACTTGAATAACTGAAAGGGGGGCTAAATGAGCTACATTAATTCACAGCTAACTGACCATTCCATGTGCAGGCCAGGTAAAATTGTAACTCTTCAATAAAGTATTTTTGAGAAGTTGAGTTGTTCGCAGTTTAGGGTACCATGGTAACCATTTTGGCTTTCACATTCAGCAATGATCAGAGAACCTGCTTCTTTGATTTTTTGACTGGCGATAATCAATGGTCAGCATAGAATGAGGCTGTTCTACCCATTGGGGATCGACTAGCTCATTTAAGAGATTCCAATTAATCTTACTCCCCTGGCATTTCCCTGTAGCCATTCCCAACTCTCTTCTGAAAGTTACTAGCTTTCCTGCAGTACTTTCGAAATCACAAACACTTGCTGGTTAAAAACGATTCTCATCTCCACTTAGTTCTTCCGTCAATTCCCCTAAATCCATGTTATTTTGCTGTCTACCCTTGCTACCAATGGAAAGAGTCTTTCCTTACACCCAACCTGAAAACCTGTGCTCTTTGAAGAAGTGATGATGGGTCTCATGTGTGCACCTGAGAGGGAATGTGGGGTATCTCCTTCAGGAGAACAGCACAATCCGTTGTCATGGTGTCTGGAAGTTCCGCACCTGGAGTCCGTTGTCAAGTCTCTGATGCTGAAACCATGAGCTTCTGACTGAACGAGGAGAGAGCGCAATCCAGTGAGACAAATGCTAGAGCAGATTGCAACCTCTCCCATTGCTCTCACCATTCAGAGCTCTCCTAAAAACTACAAGCCTCACAAGGTCACCTGTTCAAGGATTGATCAGTCCCAGGGTTCCATATTCACCTCACTGTGTGTGCTCAGTCACTGCCTCCTGCTTGACAGCCAATGGAGAAGGATTTGATTCTCAGCACGAGGCCTGCAGCTTTGAAAGCTGCAGTTTCCAGTTATTGGGAGACAGTGAGATCTGCAGATGCTGGAGATCAGAGTTAAGAGTGTGTTGCTGGAAAAGCACAGCAGGTCAGGCAGAATCCGAGGAGCAGGAAAATCGACGTTTCGGGCTGGAGTCCTTCATCAGTTTCCAGTTATTATTCTGTTCCAGGGGAAAGGAATGTTCCAAATACAGTTTCTATGGTAACACAAAACGTTCTCCCTACCCTAATTGAGTGCAAGGTGTGTCTTGGCTTTGACGATCCAATGAGCTTTCACTTTGTTCAAACATTCCACCACTGTATACTTCATTACTGTGAGACCAATGATGCCTCAGGGCTGCATAATCAGCCAACTGCTCTGAGTGTCTGTGCACAGTAATCAGTGTACCATTTCCATCAATGACCCCCAGTTCTGAATAGATCCCAAAGTTCTGCCCTGAAGGAAAAGAATCAAGGCAACATGCCTTAGTCCCTGTAAAAATCCCGGAATAACAGGATTGTCAGAAGATGGCCCTTTAGCCCACTGTCTCTCTCTCTCTCTCTCTCTCTCTCACACACACACACACACACACAAAGTCTATGGGGTGAATTTGCACTTGAAGATACATTCTATTCTGCTCAAAAAACGCACATCTGTAGGCAGTAAGTTCATGCGATATTTTATAAATTCCTACTTTGGAAACAGAACCAGTCTGACTCAAGGTTGCGATGCAGACAGACTCTAACCTCATACCTATAATACACTGTCTGAGCTGAGATGTCATCTTTTTTTAAAAAACCCTTAAATTATCTCAGAAATGTGACTTGAAAGAAGGTCTGGTATTTACATATTAATGAATGAAAACCTGGAAATCATTGTAAGTGATTTAAAACTTAACAACAATCTAGATTTGTTCAATTCAGCACATCAGTTGCCGAACGCTTTGATTTTTCGCTATACATTCTGTGCCCTATGATCCTGCCCCACCAGCTACTTGACGAAGGAGCAGCGCACCAAATCCTTGTCCTTCCAAATAAACCTGTTGGATTATAACTTGGTGTTGTGTGATTTTTGCCTTCGTCCACCCCAATACAACACTGGCATCTCCACATCATTGCTTTTATTCACTTAGAACAACACAATTCCATCGTGAAAGCTCCACTGAATCTGTAGAATACTGTGAGGCAGCACATTCCTGACCTGAACATCTTGCTGCCTCTCCATCTTCAGACATGCATTTTGGGACAATTACCTAATATCCGTGCCTTTGAATGCTTGAGCCTTCAACCAATGGGAACAGTTAAACCCACGCTACTATGCTACACGACACATTTTTAGGACAAATGTTTAAGAGTAAAGGGAGTGCTGCACTGCCAGAGGGTCAGTACTGAGGGAGTGCCGCACTGTCAGAGAGTCAGTACTGAGGGAGTGCTGCACTGTCAGAGGATCAGTACAGATGGAGTGCCGCACTGTCAGAGGTCAGTACTGAGGGAGTGCCACACTGTCAGAGGATCAGTACTGAGGGAGTGCCGCATTGGCAGAGGGTCAGTACTGAGGGAGTGCTGCACTGCCAGAGGGTCAGTACTGAGGGAGTGCCGCACTGTCAGAGAGTCAGTACTGAGGGAGTGCTGCACTGTCAGACGGTCAGTGCTAAGGGAGTGCCACACTCTCAGAGGGTCGGTACTGAGAGAGTGCCACACTGTCAGAGGGTCAGTACTGAGGGAGTGCCGCACTGTCAGAGGTTCAGTACTGAGGGAGTGCTGCACTGTCAGAGGGTCAGTACCGAGGGAGGGCTGCACTGTCAGAGGGTCAGTACTGAGGGAGTGCTGCACTGTCAGAGGGTCAGTACTGAGGGAGTGCCGCACTGTCAGAGGGTCAGTACTGAGTGAGTGCCACACTGTTAGAGGGTCAGTACTGAGGGAGTGCCACACTGTCAGAGGGTCAGTACTGAGGGAGTGCCGCACTGTCAGAGGGTCAGTACTGAGGGAGTGCTGCACTGTCAGAGGGTCAGTCTGTCCATATAACTTTCAGAGTTGTGCTCATATTCTCCTCACTGTATTATGGAATGTGACTTGAGTAAACAAAGCTGTCAGACTCCATCTTAAGTTGGACCATTTGAAACATGACACTCGGATAGCACTGTGCTATTCTTTGGAACTAAATATCCTCATATTTGCCCAAAATACCATGTCACTCACATCCCAGTTCTTACATTATGAGTGATAACATGAGTATTGCCATATCAGGTAGACACGGTGTTGGAGGAGCTCAGATGGGAAGGCATTGGATGAAGAAGGCTATTCGCCCTCTGTCCTTCCCAAAATTCCTCTCTAATCCAAGTGAACGAATGGGTGGCATGGTGGCACTGTGGTCAGCACTGCTGTCTCACAGCGCCAGAGACCTGGGTTCAATTCCCACCTCAGGCAACTATCTGTGTGGAGTTTGCACATTCTCCCTGTGTCTGCGTGGATTTCCTCCGGGTGCTCCGGTTTCCTCCCACAGTCCAAAAATGTGCCGGTTAGGTGAATTGGTCATGCTAAATTGTGGTAGGTGTAGGGGTCTGGGTGAGTTGCTCTTCGGAGGGTCGATATGGACTTGTTGGGCTGAAGGGCCTGTTTCCACACTTTAAGTAATCTATCTAAAAAAAAGCTTGTGTGAAATGACTGGTGAATCTTCTCATTGCTGTTTGTGGGATCTTACAATGTAAACATGGCTGCTGCTTCTGAATTTTGTCCAGCTCACCAATTATACTTTACAAACCTTTGAGGTTTTTACTGTCCTCAGATCCTTGTTGACCTGAGTTTCTACAGCCTTTTGATGACTAGATTGTTAGCAGATGGATTATCAGCTGGTGGCCTCAGTTACGGCATTTTAGTCCCTGTCTCCTTACACCTCACTGTGCTCCTTTAAGATTAATGTCCCTGATTAAAGTTGGCCATTTGTCCTATGTTTTGTCTGCTATAGGCTCTAGTGAAGCATTTGGGGATATTTTTATATATAAAAGACTGTAAGTGCAAGCTGTTATAGACTAAGCACCATAGTACTTCAAAGGTGTTGCTGAGAGACTCGATTAAGGGGTAACATGCATACAAGCTTATCTTTCCTTTAGGTTCTGTTCCATTCTTTCCCAGCTGGAAATGGATTAATGGAAGACTGAGCAGGAATATTAAAGGTTAAGCTGATGCAAGCCGGTCGGACACTGATGGAACACTGCAACACTGTAATTAACTTGCTTCTGGAATTGTGCCCTTCTGATAACCAGGGCCCAAGGAAGGAGACCAGTCGAGAAGACTGAGGGACAAATTAAAACCATCAATCAAGTATATCTGCTGCTTACAGTAGTTTTAAGGAGAGATTTCTCATTTTTAATGATGTACTCACTTGGATGAAAGGGTTTTTTTTTCCCCAGTACGTATTTGATCTTGGGAGGTGGTGCAATAGCCGACATTTATCACCCCCCCCCCCCACTCCTTTGGATAAACTATTTCCTTGGCTGCAGGCTGGAGTGTGGGGAGTGAGGTTTGTTGAGCCGGGATGATATCAGCCAAGAGCTCTCCACGGGGCTTGGGGGGGGAGGTTGTGGGGGTGGAGGTGGCAGACAACAGGCAATAAATGCTGGCTAGCAAATGATACCCAGGGTCCCACAGGGCAATACAAAAAAATCACAAAAGGGAAATCTGGGATGCTGTTGAGGCCGGCTGGTGGGGTTGGGAGGTGGGAGTAGGGGGGTAGCAGGAGGGGGTGGAGGGGAGCCTGGGGTGTGGGAGGGAGCCTGCGAGGTGGGGGTGGTGGTAGTGGTGGGGAGCTGAGTGGTTGAGGGGGTGTTGTTAATTAATTGAAAGTTTTGTAACTGAGATGAATTGGTTTCTGTATGGCCAAGGATATCAATGGTCATGGAAGAGATACAGGCAGATGGAGATACACTTCACCACAGCCATGATCTTAATGAAAGCACACTAAGGATCTCCTGGTCCTATGATCAGACTCACAGAATTGTTACAGCACAGAAAGAGGCCCCGCAGCCCATTGTGTCTGCACTATGTCTTCAAACGTTCATCAGTATCCAGCACCAACCTCCTGCCGTTTCCCCTTATGTCTGCCCACCAAATAACCACTCAATGACCAAAGAGTGCTGCAGTTGAACCTGCCCTCCATTATATTTCCAGGTGGTACAGTCCAAACCCTAACTGCTCGCCATGGAAAGATTTTCTTCACCATCGCCCTTGCTACTTTTGCACATCTTTTTAAATCCATGTGCCTCTCATTCTTGTTCCTTTTATGAGCAGGTCAGCTTCTCCCTGTCTAATTTGTCCTGCCCATTCATGACTTTGTTCCTTGCTGTGTTTTCAGTATTTCTTTGATAAAACATAGACTGCAGCATCACACTGGGGCAGAGTGGATGAGTCTTTGCAAAAGCTGAGAATTAGAGAGAGAATATAACATAGGAGAGGGCCAAGAATATATAGTGATAGCTGAAAACACTAGCAGCTACAATGGGCTGAATGGTCTCTGTTTGTTCTAAAAATTCAGTCCTTCAGAATTCTCCTCTGACAGAGGAGCCTGACATAGCTGGGTCCACGGAGTTGCTGGAGCTTAATTGATTTCGAACACATTCAAAGCAAGTTCGCTGCAGGTTAGGAAGAGGGGGCTTGAACATTTAAAATTCCGATTAGGATCTAACTCTTCTCAATGTGTAGCCTCAAAGTCTCACTGAGTCAGAGTGAAGCTCAGTGATGATCAACGGTGATTGAATGCTGACCCTTAGTGCACACAGCAACCCTAAAGGCATGAATAAATTCTGCATAAAAAGAAATTGGGGCTTTAATTCAATTCTTCCTCCGACTTTTGATCTTCATTGCCGAACGGATAATCATGGCGATGAATGAAGGGAGCAATGTGTTAAGCTGCCTCAGAAATGGATTTGCCTTTCACACCTGCTCACTCGAAAACTGAGCCGACAGTCCCCGAGAATGAATTATCTTGTGGTTGGAAAGGCAGGTTCGCGCATTCACATTACAGCTGCCAAACACCGCAAAACTCCTCACATAACATAGGTTATAAAATGCAGTCAACTGATATAGAATCAGGAACTGGTGTGCAGAGAAAAGCACATTCGGCCCACTCCACCAGCGTCTGTACTAGCACTAGTACCAATATCGATGCTTACACCATCATTACAGCCAGTGCTGGTGCCTATCCTTTTACCATAGAAACATAAAAACACAGAAGATAGGAGCTGGAGTAGGCCATTCGACCCCTCACGCCTGCTGCTCCATTCACTGTGAACATGACTGCTCATCAAGCTCAATACTCTTGACCCCTTTAGCCACAGCAGCTGTACCTACCTCCTTCCTGAAAACCCAGTGTTTTCCCCTCTACCACATTCGGTGGGTCAAATCTTGTCTTGCCCTCTGAACCAGTGAAACCAGTTGATTCAAGTGACAGGCGCAGGTAGCAATGGTGAGAGTTTAGGAAACCCATTTTCACACAGTGAGTGGCTGGGATCAGGAATACTCCGTCTGACACATTTCCAGCAACACATTTTCAGCTTTAGTGGTGCAACCTTGCTATGTCCTGTGACAGGTTTCATATCTTTCCCTTCAGTTTCAAAGATTCACCTGGGGGCATCTCCTGCCAACTCTCTCGATCTTCTCAAACTGTGTATCTCACAGGAAAAGCAGACAAGCGTGTATGGCTGAGATGAGGAGGAATGTCTTCACTCATTAGGAATTCTCTAGTCCAGCCTCTCAATCAGTTTATTGAGGATTGTGATCTTTGAGCACAAAAGATATTGGAATATGGATGGTGTGAGAGCTGGTTCTGAAGTGGAAGGTCAGCCATAGTTACACTGAACAGCAGACCAGGCTCAACTGGCTGACTGGCTTAAAATCCTGGTTCTGTAAAGAACGATTGACTTAATTACCCAAATAAACCAACCCCATATGCCACCAGTTTTCAAACCAGACTTTAAAAAAATTATAATTTATGTAAATTGCATACTTTTTGTGGTAAGTTAATGCAAACCTGCAATTAAAACCAAGGATGTTGAAGAAGCTGGGCTGGGGCATCACAGAGTACATGGAGCAGGAGAAGCTAAGAGGAAAGGGAAAGAGAGAGGCCATGGATGGCACGGTGGCACAGTGGTTAGCACTGCTGCCTCACAGCGGCAGAGACCCGGGTTCAATTCCAGCCTCAGGCGACTGTCTGTGTGGAGTTTGCACGTTCTCCCCGTGTCTGCGTGGGTTTCCTCCGGGTGCTCCGGTTTCCTCCCACAGTCACAAAGATGTGCGGGTCAGGTGAATTGGCCATGCTAAATTGCCCGTAGTGCTGGTTAAAACGGGTAAATGTAGGGGTATGGGTGGGTTGTGTGTCGGTGTGGACTTGTTGGGCCGAAGGGCCTGTTTCCACACTGTAAGTAATCTAATCTAAAATGGCATCCTCCAGATTAGATTCGATTACTTACAGTGTGGAAACAGGCCCTTCGGCCCAACAAGTCCACACCGAAGCGCAACCCACCCATACCCCTACCTTTACCCCTTTAACCTAACACTACGGGCAATTTAGCATGGCCAATTCACCTGACCCGCACATCTTTGGACTGGGGGAGGAAACCGGAGCACCCGGAGGAAACCCACGCAGACACGGGGAGAATGTGCAAACTCCACACAGTCAGTTGCCTGAGTCGGGAATTGAACCCGGGTCTACAGGCGCTGTGAGGCAGCAGTGCTAACCACTGTGCCACCGTGCCACCCACAAATCCTGAGGTGTTGCCAGACCGGGAGTTGTTGTTGGTCAGTGAGCACATGAGTAACTGTGGATGGAGGTTGTGGGAAATGAGGTGCAGAACAGCAGAGGTTGAGATCAGATGAAATTTCCAAAGGCTTACAAGGAAAGAACATGATGTAAATTGAGGTTCTTTGAAAATAGTTTTCTTTCATAAGTTTCTGGCACCTTTCATGTGTGGTTCAATCCAGGAAACATGAACCTTAACACTTCAGATCTTATGAATTATCTGACACATTCACTATTCTTAGTTAACTCAACTCATATCAAATAGCGTTAATAAAACATCCCGAGATAATAGGATGTGATAACTGTAATAACCACAATGTATAGAGGTACGCAAGATTACTACACCCGAGAATAATGTAGATGAGGAACTGAAATAGCTAAGGCTGGGATAATATATCAAGAAACATTCCTGTTCCCCGAACATTTCCCCACCAAACACTTTTATTTTTAATAGTTAACAATTGCAATTGATTCAGTTTCTAAACCAATATTTAAATTTCGCTTCCGCATCCGCTCAAATTCCCAGTCACTCTGTCTCCCCATTCACTGTCTCTCACTGGGGTGCACTCCCCAGTCACTCTATCTCACTGGGGCTCACTCCCCATTCACTGTCTCTCACTGGGGTCCACTGCCCAGTCACTGTCTCTCACTGGGGCTCACTCCCCAGTAACTGCCTCTCACTGGGGCTTGCTCCCCAGTCACTCTCTCTTACTGAGGCTCACTCCGCAATCACTCTCTCTCACTGGGGCTCACTCCGCACTCACTCTCTCTCACTGGGGCTCACTCCCCAGTCACTGTCTCCCACTGGGCCGCACTCCCCAGTCACTGTCTCTCACTGGAGGCAACTGCCCGGTCACTCTCTCTCACTGGGGTCCATTCCCCAGTCATTATCTCTCACTGGGGTCCACTCCCCAGTCACTGTCTCTCACTGGGGCGCACTCCCCAGTCACTCTTTCTCACTGGGGCTCACTGCCCATTCACTGTCTCTCACTGGGGCTCGCTCCTCAGTCACTCTCTCTCACTGGGGCTCACTCCCCAGTCACTGTCTCTCACGGGGGTGCACTCCCCAGTCACTCTCTCTCGCTGGGGCTCGCCCCCCAGTCACTCTTTCTCACTGGGGCTCACTCCCCAGTCACTGTCTCTCACTGGGGTGCACTCCCCAGTCACTCTCTCTCACTGGGGCTCACTCCCCAGTCACTCTCTCTCACTGGGGCTCGCTCCGGTGTCACTCTCTCTCATTGGGGCTCACTCCCCAGTCACCGTTTATTACTGAGGCTCACTCCGCAATCACTCTCTCTCACTGGGGCTCACTCCGCAGTCACTCTCTCTCACTGGGGCTCACTCCTCAGTCACTGTCTCCCACTGGGGCTCACTCCCCAGTCACTGTCACTCACTGGAGGCAACTGCCCGGTCACTCTCTCACTGGGGTTCACTCCCCAGTCACTGTCTCTCACTGGGGCACACTCCCAAGTCACTCTCTCTCACTGGGGTCCACTCCCCAGTCACTCTTGCTCACTGGGGTCCATTCCCCAGTCATTATCTCTCACTGGGGCACACTCCCCACTCACTGTCTCTCACTGGGGCGGACTCCCCAGTCACTGTCTCTCGCTGGGGCTCACTGCCCAGTCACTGTCTCTCACTGGGGCTCGCTCCACAGTCACTGCCTCTCGCTGGGGCTCACTCCCCACTCACTGTCTCTCACTGGGGCGCACTCCCCAGTCACTGTCTCTCACTGGGGCTCATTCCCCAGTCACTGTCTCTCACTGGGGCTCACTGCCCAGTCACTGTCTCTCACTGGGGCTCGCTCCTCAGTCACTCTGTCTCACTGGGGCTCACTCCCCAGTCACTGTCTCTCACTGGGGCGCACTCCCCAGTTATTCTCTCTCGCTGGGGCTCGCTCCCCAGTCACTCTTTCTCACTGGGGCTCACTCCCCAGTCACTGTCTCTCAGTGGGGTGCACTCCCCAGTCACTCTCTCTCACTGGGGCACGCTCCAGTGTCACTCTCTCTCATTGGGGCTCACTCCCCAGTCACAGTTTATTACTGGGGCTCACTCCGCAATCACTCTCTCTCACTGGGGCTCACTCCGCACTCACTCTCTCTCACTGGGGCTCACTCCCCAGTCACTGTCTCCCACTGGGGCTCACTCCCCAGTCACTGTCTCTCACTGGAGGCAACTGCCCGGTCACTCTCTCACTGGGGTTCACTCCCCAGTCACTGTCTCTCACTGGGGCAGACTCCCAAGTCACTGGGGTCCACTCCCCAGTCACTCTTGCTCACTGGGGTCCATTCCCCAGTCATTATCTCTCACTGGGGCACACTCCCCAGTCACCGTCTCTCACTGGGGTTCACTCCCCAGTGACTGTCTCTCACTGGGGCACACTCCCAAGTCACTCTCTCTCACTGGGGCTCACTCCCCACTCACTGCCTCTCACTGGGGCGCACTCCCCAGTCACTGTCTCGCACTGGGGCTCACTCCCCAGTCACTGCCTCTCACTGGGGTGCACTTCCCTGTCACTGTCTCTCACTGGGGTGCACTCCCCTGTCACTCTCTCTCACTGGGGTCCACTCCCCAGTCACTGTCTCTCACTGGGGCTCACTCCCCAGTCACTCTCGCTCACTGGGGTTCGCTCCACAGTCACTGCCTCTCGCTGGGGCTCACTCCCCACTCACTGTCTCTCACTGGGGCGCACTCCCCAGTCACTGTCTCTCGCTGGGGCTCACTGCCCAGTCACTGTCTCTCACTGGGGTGCACTCCCCTGTCACTCTCTCTCACTGGGATCCACTCCCCAGTCACTGTCTCTCACTGGAGGCAACTGCCCGGTCACTCTCTCACCTGGATTCACTCCCCAGTCACTGTCTCTCACTAGGGCACACTCCCAAGTCACTCTCCCTCACTGGGGTCCACTCCCCAGTCATTATCTCTCACTGGGGTCCACTCCCCAATCACTGTCTCTCACTGGGGCTCACTTCCCACTCACTGTCTCTCACTGGGGCGCACTCCCCAGTCACTCTCTCTCACTGGGGTCCACTCCCCAGTCACACTCTCTCACTGGGGCTCACTCCCCAGTCACTGTCTCTCACTGGGGTGCACTCCCCTGTCACTCTCTCTCACTGGGGTCCACTCCCCAGTCACTGTCTCTCACTGGGGCTCACTCCCCAGTCACTCTCTCTCACTGGGGTTCGCTCCACAGTCACTGTCTCTCGCTGGGGCTCACTCCACACTCACTGTCTCTCACTGGGGCGCACTCCCCAGTCACTGTCTCTCGCTGGGGCTCACACGCCAGTCACTGTCTCACAATGGAGTGCACTCCCCTGTCACTCTCTCTCACTGGGATCCACTCCCCAGTCACTGTCTGTCACTGGGGCTCACTCCCCAGTCACTCTCTCTCATTGGGGTGCACTCCCCAGTCACTCTCTCTCGCTGGGGCTCACTCCACAGTCACTCTCTCTCACTATGGCTCGCTCCCCAGTCACTCTCTCACATTGGGGCTCACTCCCCAATCACTGTTTCTTACTGGGGCTCACTCCGCAATCACTCTCTCTCACTGGGGCTCACACTGCACTCACTCTCTCTCACTGCGGCGCACTCCCCAGTCAATGTCTCTCACTGGGGCTCACTCTGCACTCACTCTCTCTCACTGGAGCGCACTCCCCAGTCACTGTCGCTCACTGGAGGCAACTGCCCGGTCACTCTCTCTCACTAGTGTTCACTCCCCTGTCACTCTCTCTCACTGTAGAACACTCCCAAGTCACTCTCTCTCACAGGGCTCCACACCCCAGTCTTTCTTGCTCACTGGGGTCCATTCCCCAGTCATTGTCTCTCACTGGGATCCACTCCCCAGTCACTGTCTCTCACTGGGGCTCACTCCCCAGTCACTCTCTCTCAGTGGGGCTCACTCCACAGTCACTGTCTCTAACTGGGGCTCGCTCCCCAGTCACTGTCTCTCACTGGGACGCACTCCCCAGTCACTGCCTCTCACTGGGGCTCACTCCCCAGTCACTGTCTCTCACTGGGGCTCACTCCCCTGTCACTCTCTCTCACTGGGGTGCATTCCTCTGTCACTCGCTCTCGCTGGGGCTCACTCCCCAGTCACTCTCTCTCGCTGGGGCTCACTCCCCAGTCACTGTCTCTCACTGGGGTGCACTCCCCAGTCACTGTCTCTCACTGGGTCTCAGTCCCCAGTCACTGTCTCTCACTGGGGTGCACTCCCCTGTCACTCTCTCTCAGTGGGATCCACTCCCCAGTCACTCAATCTCACTGGGGCTCACTCCACAGTCACTGTCTCTCACTGGGGCTCACTCCCCTGTCACTGTCTCTCACTGGGGCTCACTCCCCAGTCACTGCCTCTCACTGGGGCTCGCTCCCCAGTCATTCTCGCTCACTGGGGCTCACTCCCCAGTCACTGTCTCTCACTGGGGCTCACTCCACAGTCACTGTCTCTCACTGGGGCTCACTCCCCTGTCACTGTCTCTCACTGGAGCTCACTCCCCAGTCAATGTCTCTAGATGGGGCTCACTCCCCAGTCACTGTCTCTCACTGGGATCCACTCCCCAGTCACTCTCTCTCACTGGGGCTCACTCCCCAGTCACTGTCTCTCACTGGGGCTCACTCCACACTCACTGTCTCTCACTGGGGCACACTCCCCAGTCACTGTCTCTCGCTGGGGCTCACAACCCAGTCACTGTCTCTCAATGGAGTGCACTCCCCTGTCACTCTCTCTCACTGGGATCCACTCCCCAGTCACTGTCTGTCACTGGGGCTCACTCCCCAGTCACTCTCTCTCACTGGGGCTCACTCCCCAGTCACTGTCTCTCACTGGGGCTTGCTCCCCAGTCATTCTCGCTCACTGGGGCTCACTCCAGAGTCATTCTCTCTCACTGGGGTCCACTCCCCAGTCACTGTCTCTCACTGGGGCTCGCTCCCCAGTCACTGTCTCTCACAGGGGCCCTCGCACCCCCGTCACTCTGTCTCACTGGGGCTCACTCCCCAGTCACTCTCTCTCACTGGGGCGCACTCCGCAGTCACTGTCTCTGACTGGGGTTCGCTCCCCTGTCACTCTTTCTCACTGGGGCTCACTCCCCAGTCACTCTCTCTCATTGGGGTGCACTCCCCAGTCACTCTCTCTCGCTGGGGCTCACTCCACAGTCACTCTCTCTCACTATGGCTCGCTCCCCAGTCACTCTCTCACATTGGGGCTCACTCCCCAATCACTGTTTCTTACTGGGGCTCACTCCGCAATCACTCTCTCTCACTGGGGCTCACTCTGCACTCACTCTCTCTCACTGCGGCGCACTCCCCAGTCAATGTCTCTCACTGGGGCTCACTCCCCAGTCACTGTCGCTCACTGGAGGCAACTGCCCGGTCACTCTCTCTCACTGGGGTTCACTCCCCTGTCACTGTCTCTCACTGGAGAACACTTCCCAGTCACTCTCTCTCACTGGGGCTCGCTCCCCAGTCTCTCTCTCACATTGGGGCTCACTCCCCAATCACTGTTTCTTACTGGGGCTCACTCCGCAATCACTCTCTATCACTGGGGCTCACTCTGCACTCACTCTCTCTCACTGGAGCGCACGTCCCAGTCACTGTCGCTCACTGGTGGCAACTGCCCGGTCACTCTCTCTCACTTGGGTTCACTCCCCTGTCACTGTCTCTCACTGTAGAACACTCCCAAGTCACTCTCTCTCACAGGGGTCCACACCCCAGTCTTTCTTGCTCACTGGGGTCCATTCCCCAGTCATTGTCTCTCACTGGGGTCCACTCCCCAGTCACTGTCTCTCACTGGGGCTCACTCCCCAGTCACTCTCTCTCACTGGGGCTCACTCCACAGTCACTGTCTCTCACTGGGGCTCGCTCCCCAGTCACTGTCTCTCACTGGGGCTCACTCCCCAGTCACTGCCTCTCACTGAGGCTCACTCCCCAGTCACTGTCTCTCACTGGGGCTCACTCCCCTGTCAATTTCTCTCACTGGGGTTCACTCCCCAGTCACTCTTTCTCGCTGGGGCTCACTCCCCAGTCACTGTCTCTCACTGGGGTGCACTCCCCAGTCACTGTCTCTCACTGGGTCTCAGTCCCCAGTCACTGTCTCTCACTGGGATCCACTCCCCAGTCACTGCCTCTCACTGGGGCTCACTCCACAGTCACTGTCTCTCACTGGGGTCCACTCCCCAGTCACTGTCTCTCACTGGGGCGCACTCCCCAGTCACTGTCGCTCACTGGGGTGCACTCCCCAGTCACTGTCTCTCACTGGGGCTCGCTCCCCAGTCACTCTCTCTCACTGGGATCCACTCCCCAGTCACTCACTCTCACTGGGGCTCACTCCACAGTCACTGTCTCTCACTGGGGTCCACTCCCCAGTCACTGTCTCTCACTGGGGCTCACTCCCCAGTCACTCACTCTCACTGGGGCTCACTCCACAGTCACTGTCTCTCACTGGGGGGGTGCACTCCCAGTCACTGTCTCTCACTGGGGCTCGCTCCCCAGTCACTCTCTCTCACTGGGGTCCACTCCCCAGTCACTGTCGCTCACTGGGGTCCACTCCCCAGTCACTGTCTTTCACTGGGGCTCGCTCCCCAGTCCCTGTCTCTCACTGGGGCTCGCTCCCCCGTCACTATCTCACTGGGGCTCACTCCCCAGTCACTGTCTCTCACTGGGGTTCGCTCCCCTGTCACTCTTTCTCACTGGGGCTCACTCCCCAGTCACTCTCTCTCATTGGGGTGCACTCCCCAGTCACTCTCTCTCGCTGGGGCTCACTCCCCAGTCACTGTCTCTCACTGGGGTGCACTCCCCAGTCACTCTCTCTCGCTGACCCTCACTCCCCAGTCACTCTCTCTCACTGGGGCTCGCTCCCCAGTCACTCTCTCTCATTGGGGCTCACTCCCCAGTCACTGTTTCTTACTGGGGCACACTCCGCAATCACTCTCTCTCACTGGGGCTCACTCCCCAGTCACTGGCTCCCACTGGGGCGCACTCCCCAGTCACTGTCTCTCACTGGGGCTCGCTCCCCAGTCACTCTCTCTCACTGGGGGGCACTCCCCAGTCACTGTCGCTCACTGGGGTCCACTCCCCAGTCACTGTCTCTCACTGGGGCTCGCTCCCCAGTCACTCTCTCTCACTGGGGGGCACTCCCCAGTCACTGTCGCTCACTGGGGTCCACTCCCCAGTCACTGTCTCTCACTGGGGCTCGCTCCCCAGTCACTCTCTCTCACTGGGGGGCACTCCCCAGTCACTGTCGCTCACTGGGGTCCACTCCCCAGTCACTGTCTCTCACTGGGGCTCGCTCCCCAGTCACTCTCTCTCACTGGGGGGCACTCCCCAGTCACTGTCGCTCACTGGGGTCCACTCCCCAGTCACTGTCTCTCACTGGGGCTCGCTCGCCAGTCACCGTCTCTCACTGGGGCTCACTCCCCAATCACTGTTTATAACTGGGGTTCACTCCGCAATCACTCTCTCTCACTGGGGCTTGTCCGCATCACTCTCTCTCACTGGGGCTCACTCCCCAGTCACTG
>NC_057721.1:81973106-81974613 GCF_004010195.1 Chiloscyllium plagiosum
CCAGTCACTGTCTCTCACTGGGGTGCACTTCCCTGTCTCTCTTTCTAGCTGGGGGTCACTCCCCAGTCACTGTCTCTCACTGGGGTGCACTTCCCTGTCTCTCTTTCTAGCTGGGGGTCACTCCCCAGTCACTGTCTCTCACTGGGGCTCACTCCCCAGTCACTGTCTCTCTCTGGGGCTCACTCCCCTGCCACTCTCTCTCGCTGGGGCTCACTCCCCAGTCACTGTCTCTCACTGGGGCTCACTCCCCTGTCACTCTCTCTCACTGGCGCTCACTCCCCAGTCAATGTCTCTCACTGGGGCTCTCTCCCCTGTCAATCTCTCTCACTGGGGCTCACTCCCCTGTCACTCTCTCTCACTGGGATCCACTCCCCAGTCACTCTCTCTCACTGGGGCTCACTCCCCAGTCACTGTCTCTCACTGGGGTGCACTTCCCTGTCTCTCTTTCTAGCTGGGGGTCACTCCCCAGTCACTGTCTCTCACTGGGGCTCACTCCCCAGTCACTGTCTCTCACTGGGGCTCTCTCTCCAGTCACTGTCTCTCACTGGGGTGCACTCCCGTGTCACTGTTTCTCACTGCGGAACACTCCCAAGTCACTCTCTCTCACTGGGGCTCACTCCCCTGTCACTTTCTCTCACTGGGGCTCACTCCACAGTCACTGCCTCTCACTGGGGCTCACTCCCCAGCCACTGCCTCTCACTGGGGCTCACTCCCCAGTCACTGCCTCTCACTGGGGCTCACTCCCCAGTCACTATCTCTCACTGGGCTCACTCCCCAGTCACTGTCTCTCACTGTGGCTCGCTCCCCTGTCACTCTCTCTCGCTGGGGCTCACTCCCCAGTCACTGTCTCTCACTGGGGTGCACTCCCCCGTCACTGTCTCTCACTGGGGAACACGCCCCAGTCACTCTCTCTCACTGGGGTCCATTCCCCAGTCATTGTCTCTCACTGGGGATCACTCCCCAGTCACTGTCTCTCACTGGGGTTCGCTCCACAGTCACTGTCTCTCACTGGGGCGCACTCCCCAGTCACTGCCTCTCACCGAGGCTCACTCCCCAGTCACTGTCTCTCTCTGTGGTGCACTCCCCTGTCACTCTCTCTCGCTGGGGCTCACTCCCGAGTCACTGTCTCTCACTGGGGTGCACTCCCCTGTCACTCTCTCTCACTGGGGCTCACTCCCCAGTCACTGTCTCTCACTGGGGCTCTCTCCCCTGTCAATCTCTCTCACTGGGGCTCACTCCCCTGTCACTCTCTCTCACTGGGGTCTACTCCCCAGTCACTCTCTCTCACTGGGGCTCACTCCCCAGTCACTGTCTCTCGCTGGGGCTCACTCCCCAGTCACTGCCTCTCACTGGGGTGCACTCCCCTGTCACAATCTCTCACTGGGGCTCACTCCCCAGTCACTCTATCTCACTGGGCTCCACTCCCCAGTCACTCTCTCTCACTGGGGCTCACTCCCCAGTCACTGTCTCTCGCTGGGTCTCACTCCCCAGTCACTGCCTCTCACTG
>NC_057721.1:81975113-81990115 GCF_004010195.1 Chiloscyllium plagiosum
GAAGAAGGGCTCATGCCCAAAACGTCGATTCTCCTGCTCCTTGGATGCTGCCTGACCTGCTGCGCTTTTCCAGCAACACATTTTCAGCTCTGATCTCCAGCATCTGTAGTCCTCACTTTCTCCTAATCTTACTTTAGTCATTCTTTTATTCCTGATATACTTGTAGAAAGCTTTAGAGTTTCCTTGATCCTATCCGCCAAAGACTTCTCATGTCTCCTCCTGGCTCTTCTTAGCTCTCTCTTTAGGTCATTCCTGGCTAACTTGTAACACCTGAACTGAGCCTTCACTTCACATCTTTACATAAACCTCTTTCTTCCTCTTGACAAGAGATTCAACTTCTTTAGTAAACCACTGCTCCCTCACTCGACCACTTCCTCCCTGCCTGACAGGTACGTACTTATCAAGGACACACAGTAGCTTTTCCTTGAATAAGCTCCACATTTCAGTTGTGTCCATCCCCTGCAGTTTCCTTCCCCATCCCATGCATCCTAAATCTTGCCTAATTGCGTCATAATTGCCTTTCCCCCAGCAATAACTCTTGCCCTGTGGTATAAACCTATCCCTTTTCATCACTAAAGTAAACATAACTGAATTATGGTCACCATCACCAAAGTGCTCACCTCCCTCCAAATCTAACACCTGGCCAGGTTCATTACCCAGTACCAAATCCAATGTGGCCTTGCCCCTTGATGGCCTGTCTACATACTGTGTCAGGAATCCCTCCTGCACACATTGGACAAAAACTGAACCATCTAAAGTACTTGAACGACAGTATTCCCAGTCAATATTTGGAAAGTTGAAGTCCCCCATAACAACTACCCTGCCACTCTCGCTCCTATTGAGGGTCACCTTTGCTATCCTTTCCCCTATATCTCTGGAACTATTTGGTGGCCTATAGAAAACTCCCAACAGGGTGACCTCTCCTTTCCTGTTTCTAATCTCAGCCCATACTACCTCAGTAGACGAGTCCTCAAACATCCTTTCTGCCAGCATAATACTGTCCTTGACTAACAATGCCCCCCCACCTCCCCTCACTATTTTCTCTGTTCTTACTGAAACATCTCAATCCCGGAACCTGCAACAACCATTCCTGTCCCTGTTCTATTCATGTCTCTGGAATGGCCACAACATCAAAATTCCAGGTACCAACCCATGCTGCAAGTTCATCCACTTTATTCTGGATGCTCCTGCCGTTGAAGTAGACACATTTCAAAACAACATCTTGATTGCTGGTGCCCTCTTGTGACCATGAATCCATATTTCTGACTGCACTGCTCTCAACCTCCTGTATCCTGGTATCTTTTTATCTTTCAATGAGATCAGCTTTTATTCTCCTAAGCACCAATGAGTATAAGTGCAACCCACTGAATCATTCTTTCTGAAACAACGCTTCATCTCAGGAATCAGCTGAGTGAATATTCTCTGACCTGCTTCCAATGCAACTATATCTCTCCCTCGGTAAAGTGATGAAGACAGCATACTGTACTCCACGTGGTTTCACCAATGTCCTGCACTTGCAGCGTGACTTCCTTACATTTGTATTTCATCCCTTTACAATAAAGGCCAACATTCCATTTGCCATTTTAAATCACTTGCTGTATACAAACATCATGTACCAGAATACTCAGAGCCCATTAAGGTCATAATTCTGCAATTTCTCTATTTATAAAAGGATGTTTCAAGTTTCTCTTTGTTATGCATGAAGTTGAGGGTGTTGTTCCTTTAAAGAGCTGGTCAGGTGACCAGGTGGAGCAGAGTTTAGCTCCACTCTAGAACCAGCAGTGGAGGTGTGAGCATCATCAATCAAGCGTTTGTGTTCGGGGTTATAATTTGTCCACCTGGTTCCAACATAACACCATTCTTCCAATCAAAGTGGATAGCCTCACATTATTCCCAGTGTTATGGTGCATCTGCCAAATTTCACCGATCTGTTTCACGTTGCAGATTCTCTGTATCCTCCTCATAGCTTGCTTTCTTACCTCCCTCACTATCAGCACATTTAGCTATAATACACTCAGTGCTTTCTTTAAGATAATAAAATGGAGCAGAAGTAGCCCATCGACTCTTCTCCACCACTCAGTAATATCACGACTGATCTGATAATCCTCAACTTCACTTTTCTGCCTTTAACCCCATAACCATGGATTCCCTTCCTGATTAATAATCTGTCTCTCTCAGCCTTGAGTATAGTTAATAACCCAGCCTTGACAGCCCTCTGTGGTAAGGAATTCCACAGATTCACTCCCGTCTAAGAGAAGAAATTCCTCCCCATCTCTGTCTTCAATGTGTGAGCACTTACTGTGGTCAGAAGAGGAGACAACCTGCCTGCATCTATCTCGTCAAGTCCCTGAGAAGTTTGGATGTTACAAGAAGATCATCTCCCATTCACCAGTGAGTACAGAGCCAACCTCCTCACCCTCACCTCATAAGGCAGTCCAGTGATCCAGTGAACCTGCGTGCCCCCATTCCCGTGTATCATTCCTTAGATCAGGATGTTAAAACTATTAGGTAAAAACAATGACTGCAGATGCTGGAAACCAGATTCTGGATTAGAGTGGTGCTGGAAAAGCACAGCAGTTCAGGCAGCATCCGAGCAGCAGTAAAATCAACGTTTCGGGCAAAAACCCTTCATTAAGAATACAGGCATGAGTGCGTGAGGGGTGGAGAGATAAGCTAAAGGAGGGTGGGGGTGGGGAGAAAGTAGCATAGAGTACAATAGGTGAGTGGGGGAGGAGATGAAGGTGATAGGTCAGGGAGGAGAGGGTGGAGTGGATAGGTGGAAAAGGAGCTGGGCAGGTCGGACAAGTCCGGACAGGTCAAGGGGACAGTGAGCTTCAGGGCAGAGGAAGTGACCTGGGAGTTGCAGTGGGAGAGGGACTCCCTGAGATTCTTGTAGAGAGAGGAGGAAAACTTCTTCAAGGCAGGCATCCTTGCAAGAGGATTCGCAGTAGGGTTAAAATCAACTAGGCTAAAACTGTTGACAGTATTCCAGCTGTAGTTTGAAATGCCTTGCATAGTTTTTGCAGGACTTCTTTATTTTTATACTCAAATTTCCTTTGAAAATCCTGGGATTCCCTCCCTAAGGGCATTGTGGGTCTACCGACAGCACATGGACTGCAGCGGTTCAAGAAGGCAGCTCACCCCCACCTTCTCAGGGGGGTAACTGGAGCAGGATATGAGTGCTGGCCCAGCGAGTGATACCCGCATCCCATGACTGAGTGATTTTTAAAAAAGAAAATAACGGTCAACATTGCATTTACCATCCCCATTACCCGGGAACAAGGATAGATAAATCCCTCTGGCCTGTCACTTTCTGCAATCCTTTTCCATTTAAATCATGTTTAGCTTCTCTGTTCTTCCTGCCCAAGTTTATAACCTCCCATTTTCCAACATTATAATTTCATCTGTCAAATGTATACCCACTCACTTACCCTGTCTATATCCCTCTGCAGGCTCATTGTGTCATCCTCACCACGTTGCCTCTCATCTGTTTTTGTGTCACCCACAAACTTGGAGACGGTGCATTCTCTTTTCTCATCCAGGTTATGAATAAACGTTGTAAATAATTGTGGCCCCCATGGTGATCCCTGGAGCACACCACTAGTTACAAGTTCAGGCCATCCTGAAAATGCACCCTACCTTATCCAAACCATCTGTTTTCTATTAGTTAGCCAATCCTCTCTCCGCAGCACCGTTGTACTTATGTAGCCTTGAGTGTGGTGCCTAATTAAACACCTTGTGGAGATCCAGAAATGTTACATTTACTGCTTTCCCTTCACCTACCCTGCTTGTTACCACTCCATAGCATTCTCACGTATTTGTCAGGTCTGATTTCCCTTTTGTGAAGCCACACTGACCCTGTTTAATTATGTTATATCTTTCTAAATTCTCAGAGATTACATTGATTATGATAGAATCTAACATGGTTCTAAGGACAGATGTTAAGCTTAATGCCTTTCGTTCACTGTTTTTCGATCCTCTCCTTTTGAAGTAAATGTCTTACATTGTTAGTTTTTTAACCCTCTGGGACTATTTCAGAATCTAAGGATTTCTGGAAGATTACTCCCTCATTATCTCTGTAGCTACTTCCTTTCATATCCAATGATGCATCCCATCAGGACCGGGGGAACTTATCAGCTTTTAGCCCTATTTGTTTCCCTAGTATAGTTTGTCTCATGATTGGCACTTTATGTATTTCAGGTGAAAGTGAAGACTGCGGATGCTGGAGATCAGAGTCGAGAGTGTGGTGCTGGAAAAGCGCAGCAGGTCAGGCAGCATCTGAGGAGCAGGAGAATCGATGTTTCAGGCAAAAGTCCTTCATCATGAAGGATTCATTCTTGATGAAGGGCTTTTGCCCGAAACATCGATTTTCCTGCTCCTCAGATGCTGTCTGACTTGCTGTGCTTTTCCAGCACAGCACTAATCTTGACTTTATGTATTTCATCCTAATTGATTTAATATTTTGGGAATGCTATTGGGAGTCTTCTTTGCTAAAACCTAATGCAGACTATTTATTTACCTCTTCTGCCATTTCTTAGTTCCCCTTTATTTCCCCAACCTCATTCTCTAATGGGCCTCTGTTCACTTTGGCCTCTCTCTCTCTCTCTCTCTCACCCCCCCCACCCCCATTTTACAGAGCTCTTACTGTCTGTTTTTATGTTATTGCTAGCTTACTCTCAAAGTTTACTTGAGACAATAAGGTATCAGAGCATAATTAGGCCATTTGGCCCAACGAGTTTGCTCTGCTGTTCGATTCCAGCTACAATGTTTCTCAACCCCGTTCTCCTGCCTTCACCCTCCTTATTTGTTTTTTTGGTTATTGTTTGCCAGTTTGTAAAACTTTCCAGATTTTCTGGTTTACACTGAACATCTGCCATTTATTATTTGCTTTTTAAAATTTAAAACCATCCATTTAAACCGCTGGATAACCATGGTTTGTTTACACCCTTCTTAGATCTTTGCTGTGAGCTATAAATATATAATTTTTAATTGGTTCCCATTGTTCCTGAGCCATCTTTGCTGATAAACTCCTTTCTCAGTCCATTGAGCTCTGACGGTACTGTGCCTTTAAGAGAGACGTGTTCTGTCCTGTTTTGCTCACAGAGAGTTGTTGACACATTGGTGCTGGAATCTCTGCTTCAGACAGGCAGTGGGTTCACAGCTTGGAGTTATCTCTGGGAGTTATTTTTTAAATGAGACAAAAAGATCATGATTGGGCGAAGTCAGGGCTCACACAGACCCAGGAGGGTTTTTAGTTTTGCTTTCAGTTGGTGAGACGTTTTCTGCTCCAGAAACTAACAGCCAGAACTCTCTCTTTCTGCTGTTGGGAGACAACGTGTGAAAATAAAATAGCTTTGCTAAATTGCCTTGCTAAGGGGGTGTTTGTAGGATGCTGCCTGAATTGGAATAGTTGCTGATTAGTGGTTAAATCACATTTTATCTTGTTAATATTTCAACAGAGTTAAAGTTATGCCAGTTCCTGTTTTCATTTATATTTTAACTGTGTTGTAAGAATTAAGTGGGTTTTTGTTAAAACCTTGTGATGGACCTATCAAATCACATCTGGAACCACAGCATCTTACACTTCCCTTTCAATCAATATAAAAGTTTAGGGTCTGGGTTATCTCCTTACTGTATTGCGGGGGTGTGTGGAGGGGGGAATCTGATCTGATCCACAACACAGCCAGCTCTGCCTTTATTCCTCTGTAATGACCCTTATTTAAGTTTACCATAATTGTTTCTGACCCAAATTCCTCTCTCTGAAACTGAATGCTAAATTCTACCACGTTATGGTCACTGTTTCCTGTTTATAAGTCATCCGTTACTGAATGTTTAATTCCCAACGTTGATCTCCTTGTCACCAAGTTTCCACAATAGTATAGGATCATACTCATTAACCTGTATTTGTGCCATTAATTAATTTGTTTTGATTGGAATATTATAGCGCTCATGTAAACAGCCATTATAGCTTCCTGTTTGCTATGTTCTCTTCCTACCTACTACTTATGTCTATGTTTAGATCAGAGCGATGCTGAAAAAGCACAGCAGGTCAGGCAGCATCCGAGGAAAATCAACGTTTCGGGAAAAAGCCCTTCATCAGGAATGTTTGTACACTCCACCCCTTTTTGTTTTGTAAGCCTGCATTTCCCGTTTCTGGATCCCTCTCCAATCTAATTATCCAAGGAATTACCCTTCAGCGAAATTTCTAACTTAGATTATAAATACTTGATACCCTAGCCCCCAATCCTTGCGACATTGTACTAGTTACAGTTTGCCAACCTGAAATTGCCATCTCCATGGCAACACCAACTCATATTTACCCACTCAGTCCCCATTGTCACCTCTCGAGCTTCTCTTCTTCCCTGGCTTTGTATCAACAATCTCTTCATTTCTTTAGTTCTTTCTCTAGGCTCTGATTCCACCTATCAACTCACTCTTTCACACCCCCCCATTCCTTCACATCAAGATAAATACTGCTTTTTCCCAGAAGTTATCAGTTCTGGAGAAGGGTCACTGGTCTCAGCACAGTGGTTCAGTGGTTAGTCTTGCTGCCTTCCAGCGCTAGGGACCTGGGTTTGATTCCAGCCTCAGACAACTGTCTGTGTGGAGTTTGTACATTTTACAGGGGTTTCCTCCGGGTGCTCCGGTTTCCTCACATAATCCAAAGATGCGCACGTTAGGCGGACTGGCCATGGGAAATTGCCCAGAGTGTCCAAGGATGTACAGGCGAAGTGGATTTGCCATGGGAAATGCAGGAATAGGGTGGGTCAGGGTGGGATGCTCTTCAGAGGGTCGGTCTGGACTTGATGGGCAGATGGCCTGCTTCCACATTGTAGAAATTCTATGAACTCAAAATGTTAACTTTGTTTCTCTCTCCAAAGTTGCTGCCAGATCTGCTGAGCTTCTCCACCAATTTCTGTTCCCTGTTATCCCTCCATGTTACTGTGTGACCCTGTGTGGCCTCTTCTCTTGTGTAGTAACCTTTTGTGCATCGTTAACGAATGCCTTTGGAACTCCAAATATACTACATCTACCTGGTCCCCTTTATCCTTCAAGCTTGTTACATTCTCAAGTAAGTTTCTTCTTTTCACTCAGACCCTTTGGAATGGGCATGCCCTACTTCCACTGCAATTCATGCAGTTTTTGAGCTCAGAGTTCTACATGAATATATGCAATTTTTGAGCAAAGTACAACTCTGAGCTCAAAAACTGCATGAATTTATGTAAAACTCTGTTATCTCACTTTTTAGACTAGAATATAATTTCAGTTACATCACACTGTAAATTTTTGCTATAAATTCTGTGTTACAATCGAGCCCTCCACAATCACCTGATGAAGGAGCTTCGTTCCGAAAGCTAGTGCTTCCAATTAAACCTGTTGGACTCTAACCTGGTGTTCTGTGATTTTTAACTTTGTCCACCCCAGTCCAACACCGGCATCTCCACATCGTTGTTATATACAGATTTACTTCCATAAAACAGAAGTAAAAATGCCACTGAAACTACAACAGCTGAGGCTAAGACAAACATTTAAGAATTAGCTTAGTTTTAATCAGGTTACAAGAAATGCAACTATCAAATAAAGCGATGATCTTTCAGAAATGGGATCTTACAAGAATAATACTGTCTTGAGTGAGGAGGAGCTGGGAGAGTGACCAGGCCAGTGACTGCCCTCTGGTGGATGCAAGTATATCTGATGAGTCAGAAAAATCTCCTTTGATAACAGAAGAGAATTCACCTCGAGTCCCATATCTCGCATTGAAAGATGTACCGAGATTGCAAACATTGATGGAATTGCAATAATCCCAAACATTGAAAAAAGCAACAAATTAGAAATTTATGAAAACATAAGTTACAAATCTTCTCACAAACTTTAACCATGAGTTAACTTTGAGGAAGTGTACTGCAGAGTACAACTATTTTTAGCAATAGTTACAACTACTTCCGGGATTAAAAGGAAATTCAACTACAAAACAGCGTCGATCTTACTGTACACTAAGCACCGTCTGATTCTTTTACTTTTTTATTCACTTATGGGTTGCTGGCTAAGTCCCTTGAGAAGGTGGGGATGAGCTGCCTCCTGGAACTACTGCAGTCCATGTCTGCTGTGGGTTGACCCACAATGCCCTTAGGGTGGGAATTCCAGGATTTTGACCCAGACAGAGTGAAGGAACGGTGAAATATTTTGAAATCAGGATGGTGAGTGGCTTGGAGGCGAACGGCATGGGTTGGTGTTCCCATGCTGCCCTTGTCCGTTGAGATGGTTAGACGTTGGTAATTTGGAAGGTACTGGTTAAGGATCTTTAGTGAATTTCTGCAGTGCATCTTGTAGATAGTTCACACTGCGGTTGGCTAGTGTCAGTGGTGAAGGGAACCAATGTTTGTGGATGTGGTGCCAATCAAGTGGGCTGTTTTGTCCTGGATAGTGTCTATCATCTTGAGTGTTGTTGGAGCTGCACCCATCTAGGCAAATGGGGAGTATTCCATCACACTCCTAACTTGTGCCTTGTAGATGGTGGACGGGATTTGGGGAGTTGGTAGATGAATTACTGTCCATAGGATTCCTAGTCTCTGCTACTGCATTTATATGGCTGGACCAGTTCAGCTCCTGATCAATGATAAACCCAGGATGGTGGAAGTGGGGGATTTAATGATGGTAATGCCATTGAATGTCTATACCAATCACTCCGACAGACATGTCCTGGAGCTGAGATGATCAACAACCACAATCATCTCCCGAAGTGTCAGATATAACTCTACCTTTCCCCCTGATACCCATTATTCCAGTTTTGCCAGGGCTCCTCGATACCACACTTGGTCGAATGCAGCCTCGATATCAAGGGCTGTCCCTCTCCCCTCCCCTGGAATTCAGCTCCTTTGTCCATGTTTGAACCATGGCCATAATGAGGTCAGGAGCTGAGTGGCCCTGGCGGAACCCAAACTGAAGAAAACACAAGGAAGTGCCAAAAAGATATAGAAATGTTAATTGAAAGGCCAATTATTGTGCAAAAAAAAACTACATGGGAAATTGTGATGTTGCCCATGTGGGCCTCAAGAATAAAAGAGAAACATGTTACCTAAATTATGTGAGCGATTGTGGAGTCCTGGGTGTCCTAGTGTGTGAATCATGAAAGATTAGTGTGCAGGTAGAGTGAATAGAGTCATAGAGATGTACAGCATGGAAACAGACCCTTCGGTCCAACCCAATAGTGAAGAAAGATTAGGTAATATTCTCATTTATCATGAGGGGAATTGAATTCAGAAGTAGAGAGGTCAGTGAACAGAGCATTGGTGAGACTGTGTATAGCATGTGTTAATTTTTTCTTAAGAAGGGATGTAAAAGTGTTCTGAGACGGGGTTAGCAGGTGTTGGTTGGAATGGTTGGACAGGCTAGGATTGTATCTGCTTGAGTTCAGAATAATTGGCGGTGATTGATTGGACCACCCTGATGAAACCTATCAGGGTAGATGTGGAGAAGCTGTTTCCTCTTACGGGAGAATCTAGAACTAGGAGTCACTGCTAAAAATCAGAGGCACTCACTTAAAACAGAGATGAGGTGAATTTGTTGCTCTCAGACAGTCATGGGCCTTTTGAATTCTCTTTCTGAAAATACAGTGGAAACAGAATCTTTGAATATTTTTAATGTAAAAATAGATACATTCTTGTTCAGAAAGAGACTGAGAGGTTATGGGGTGGTGAACCGTCATCAGGAGTAGATAGAAATATTTACAATCAAGTCAGCCTTGATCTTATTGGGTGGAAGAGGATTGTACATTTGTGATAACTGACACACACACACATTACAAACATGATGACCTCACAGCTAATGAGTTTTTATCACAAATACACAAGCTGGAACATTTTAAACAAGCAATTACCATCCATTTTTGACTGTCGGAAAAACCCATCTGGTTCACTAATGTCCTTTAGGGAAGGAAATCTGCCATCCTTACCTGATCTAGCCTACACGTGACTCCAGACCATTAGCAAGCACACCTCCACTGGAGTATAATGTGGGAAAGTTGTCCATTTGCGAATGGAGAACAAAAGAACAGAGTATTATTTAAATGGACAGAAACTGCAGAAAGCTGCAATATGATGGGGATGCGCGTGCATAAAACATAGAAAGCTAACCCAGAGGTACAGCAGGAAATCAGGAAGGCTAATTGAATGTTGGCCCTTATTTCAATGGGGTTGGAGTATAAGAGTAGGGAAATCATAGTCATTGAGTCATAGAGATGTTCAGCACAGAAACAGACCCTTCGGTCCAACTCGTCCATGCTAACCAGATATCCCAACTCAATCTAGTCCCACCTGCCAGCCCCTGGCCCATATCCCTCTAAACCCTTCCTAGTTATATACCTGTCCAGATGCCTTTTAAATGTTGCAATTGTACCAGCCAGCACCACTTCCTCTGGCAGCTCATTCCATACACACACCATCCTCTGTGTGAAAAAGTTGCCCCTTAGGTCTCTTTTATATCTTTCCCCTCTCATCCTAAACCGATGCCTCTAATTCTGGAATCACCCACTCCAGGGAAAAGACTTGGTCTATTCATCCTATCCATGCCCCTCATAATTTTGTAAACCTCTATATGGTCAACCATCAGTCTCCAATGCTCCAGGGAAAACAGCCCCAGCTTATTCAGCCTCTCCCTATAGCTCAAATCCTCCAAACCTGGTATCATCCTTGTGAATCTTTTCTGAACCTTTTCAAGTTTCACAACATCTTTCCAATAGGAAGGAGACCAGAATTGCATGCAATATTCCAACAGCGGCCTAACCAATGTCCTGTACAGCCGCAACATGACCTCCCAACTCCTGTACTCAATACTCTGACCAATAAAGGAAAGCATACTGAAACTGTACAAGGAGCTGGTGAGACCACATCTGGAGCACTGTGAGCATTTTTGTCGCTTTATTTAAAGAAAGATACAATTTCACTGGAGGCATTCAGAGAAGGTTCACTAGGGTGACCCCTGGGGATGGAGGGATTGTCTTCGGAGTTGAAAAATGTGGTGCTGGAATTTTTCAGCTCTGGTACTCCAGCATCTGCAGCCCTCACTTTCTCCTCCGGATTGTCTTCTGAGCAAAGGTTAAACAGGTTGGTACTCTACTCCCTGGTGTTTAGCAAAATGAGAGGTAATCCCATTGAAACATGAAGGATTCTTAAGGGTCTTGACAGGGTCAATGCTGAGAGGATGTATCCCCCCATGGGAGAGTTTAGGAACAGAAGGCACAGTCTCAGAATAAAGGGGCACCAACTTAAGGCTGAGGTGATGAGGAATTTCTTCTTTCAGAGGGTTGTGAGTCTTTGGAACTCCTTGCCACAGAGAGCTGTGGGGTCAGAGGCCTTGTGGATATTTAAGGCCGAGATCGATTCTTGATCAAGTGATACGGGGAAAGGGGAGGAATGAGGACCTGAGGAATCTTGGATCAGTCTTGACCATTGTGCCTTCAGTCCTGATAGCACTTTTGAAAAGCCATTTGACTGGACCTTAATAGAATCCTTCCTGAAACCAGGAATGAGAATCTGTACCTTTTACTAATTCTGGATGTTTCAACAAGATTTCCTGAGGCAGTGCCTTTAGTCCAAACAAGTAACCAAATGAATGTGTTTCCATTTTAACCATTAATGGGAGATGCTTATTCAATTCTTTACAAGGTTTGATTAATCCAAAGGAATACAATTAGAACAATTCATAGAATCCTTACGGTGTGGAAACAGGCCATTTGGCCCAACAAGTCCACACTGACCCTCCGAAGAGTAACCCACCGAGACCCATTCTCTACTGCACCAAATCTACACATCCCTGAACATTATGGGTAATTTAGCACAGCCAGTTCACCTGACCTGCATATCTTTGGATTGTGGGAGGAAATCAGAGCACCCGGAGGAAACCCATGCAGTCATAGGGGCAATGTGCAAACTCCACACAGACAGTGGAATTGAACCTGGGACCCTGGCGCTGTGAAGCAGCAGTGCTAACCACTGAGCCCCCGTGCCACCCTCAATGTTCAAATATTCCAGAAAATAATGTCTAGTTTGGGAATAAAACAATTTGCATTTTAAGAAGGCATATGGGATGCTAGCCTTTATTAGGTGAGGCCCAGAGTTTAAGAGCAGGGAGGTTACCCTGGACGTGTATAAACTGTTGGTACAGCCACACCTGGAGTATTTTTCCAGTTCTGGAATCCACATCACGGGAGAGGCACGTGAGGAGAGGATGCAGAGGAGATTCCCCAGGGGTTTGGACAGCTTCTGAGTGTTTCCCTTACAGCAGAGGAACCTGAGGACGGACTTGACTGAGATGTGTCAAGTAGTGAGGTGCATTGATAGGGCAGGCAGGAAGAGATTCCTTCTTTGATGGAGGGATCAATGATCAGGGAACACAGATTTAAGATAAGAGACAGGAGATTTAAAGGAGATAGAAACATAGGGATAGGAGTAGGCCATTCAGCCCCTCAAAACTGTTCCAGTATTCAATGAAATCATGGCTGATCTATTGATTTAACTCCATACATCTGTCTTCGACCCATTCCCTTAACACTTCTGCTTAACGAAAATTTACCTTTTTCTGATTTAAAATGAGCAACTGATCCTGCATCCACAGCCCTTTGTGGATCAGAGTTCCAAACCATTTCCACAGTGTGTGTGTAGAAGTGCTTTCGAAACATTGCCAACCAGTGGAAATAGTTAATCTTTATCTACCCTGTCTTTTCCTGTTAATACCTGGAGGAGATGTGCGGGAAAATGTTTTCACCCGGAGGCTGGTTGGAATGTGGAACTCGCTGCCTGTAAGGGTGGGGAGGGGCAGAAACGCCCATCACATTGAGGAAGTATTTAGACGTGCACTAGCGATGCCAAAGTATACAGGGCTCTGGGCCACGTACTGAGAAATGGGATGAGAATCGTTAGGTGAATAAACACCGAGGGAACTGTGGATGCTGTAAATCAGAAACATTGCTGAAAAAGCTCAGCAGGTCTGGCAGCATATCTTTCTCCAAACCTTTCCCTTACATGCACTTATCCAAATATCTTTTAAACATTGAAACTGAACCTGCATTCACCACTTCCTCTGCAGTTCTCTCACACACTAACCATTCCCTGTGTAAAAACGTTGCTCCTCCTGTCCTTTTTAAAATCTTTCTCCTCTCACCGTAAAAATACACCCTCTAATTTTGAACTCCCCCACCTTTGGGAAAATACCTTTACTATTCACCCTATTCATGCCCCTCATGATTTTATAAACTTGTATAGAGTCATAGAGATGTACAGCATGGAAACAGACCCTTTAGTCCAACCCGTCCATGCCGACCAGATATCCCAACCCAATCTAGTCCATGGGAACAGGGTTGGCATAGACTGGTTAGATGGAAAGGTCTTTTTCTGGGCTCTATGACTCGGTGTCTCATCTGTGGAAAGAAATTCGCGTTAACGTTTCAGCCCCAGGGACGCTTCTTCAGAACTGATGGTAGCTAGGAACATGCTTTTTTTAAACGCAGAAGGTAGGGTGGGGAGGAAGTGAGTAAGGGGTAAATGATAGGTGGAGATAGAGCCTAAAGACAGAGAAGAGCAGTTGGAGAGACAAAGGAATGGGTACAATCCAGCTGGGAGGGTGAATTGTTGTTTTTGTAAATATTTTTATTGAGAAAAAAGGTTTTAAATTTTTTACAAAATTACAAAATCACTACAAAACAGTATAACAACTTTATAATATAACAACAGTAACAATAAACAAACTATTACTCTACTCCACAAACCACTGAGGAGAGAAAAAAAAACTTACAAAAACTACAATTCAATAAATAACTAAAAAAACCAAGGTAGATTAAATTACATTCAGTTATCGCACTCAGCGCAATCCCACCAAAGTTTCCCACCACCGGGAGCATTAGTAAGCAAACCCATCTCTGTTCAGGATTCTACCCCCAAGGGGTCCCTGGACTGCCAGACATAGCCCTCATGAGTACACAAAGGCCCTGATCAATATAGCCAACATGCCTGCGTCTATATAATTCAGAAAGGGCCATCACGTTCCATAAAACAATTCCATTTTCTGGTGCACCATACCGGTAAGGAAGTCCAGGGGGACGTGCTCCATAACTAATCTATGCCACCCGAGAATCCTGGGGGATTCTCTGACACCCAGCTCATTAGAACATTCTTCCTCGCACAGAATGAAAGAATATTAAACAGTTTCTTCTCACGCGCGTCCAAAGAAGGGAGATGTGGCAAACCCACAAGGAGGGACACCGGATCTGCCTTAACCTCAGTTTCCAAGACCCTTTCCAAAACCCTCGCTATAGCACCCCAATACCTACAAAGCTTGAGGCCTGACCACAAGCAATGAGTCAGAGTGCCAACATCTGTTTTACATTTGGTGCTCAGTGGGGACGGTCCTGTGTTAAATTTCGCGAGCCACTCCGGTGCCAAATGAGCCCTGTGGAGTACCTTCAGTTGCAGAGCCTGTGTCCTATTTCCAATCAAAACCTTCCTTACATTCTTCCAAATATCTTCCCACACCTCTGACGAGATTTCCACCCCCAATTCTTGAGTCCAGATTTTGCGCAACCGCTCAATGTCCTTCGAGACATTACCTCCTACCAAGTGATAGAGGGTGCTGACCGAGAGAGCGCCCGTAGACCGGAGCACTCTCATCTCCATACCCGACTTACAGGGACTAACCATAATGTAGTCTTCTTCGGTATATAGTCCCTAACTTGAAAGTGACAAAAAAGATCCCTCCTGGATAGTTCATGTTTCTGGCTCAGCTGCTCAAAACTGAAAATGTGTTGCTGGAAAAGTGCAGCAGGTCAGGCAGCATCCAGGGAACAGGAGATTCGATGTTTCGGGCATGAGCCCTTCTTCAGGAATGAGGAGGGTGTGCCAAGCAGGCTAAGATAAAAGGTAGGGAGGAGGGACTTGAGGGAGGGGCGTTGGGAATGCGATAGGTGGAAGGAGGTTAAGTTGAGGGTGATAGGCCGGAGTGGGGGTGGGGGC
>NC_057721.1:81992812-82025293 GCF_004010195.1 Chiloscyllium plagiosum
ACCACCTTCCTAATCTGCAATCTTCTTCCTGACCTCTCCGCCCCCATCCCCACTCCGGCCTATCACCCTCACCTTAACCTCCTTTCACCTATCGCATTTCCAACGCCCCTCCCCCAAGTCCCTCCTCCCCGACCTTTTATCTTAGCCTGCTTGGCACACTTTCCTCATTCCTGAAGAAGGGCTCACGCCCGAAACGTCGATTCTCCTGCTCCTTGGATGCTGCCTGACCTGCTGTGCTTTTCCAGCAACACATTTTCAGCTCTGATCTCCAGCATCTGCAGTCCTCACTTTCTCTCAGCTGCCCAAAGGCATCATGACCTCCCCAATAAATAAATCTTCCAAACAACAGACTCCTCTAGACTCCCAGAGCCTAAACCCAGAGTCCTTCAACTTTGGCCAAAATCCTAACATTCCTACTTTGGGAGTGAAAGGGAAGTTTTTTGAAAGTTGCCCTCACCTTGTGACATCATTCTCCAAGCTTTAACTGTGTTAAGGACAATCAGGTTTCTGCCCTGGTCCATAACAGTCCTCATCTTGTCCATAAACAACAAATTGATGAGGGGGCATTCTGCCTGGGAGGCCTCGATTTCCAACCGGAGTGACCTTGGGTCCTGAAGCGTCCAGTCAGCCACATAGGATAGTAAGGAACTTCACTGATATTTCTTAAAATCTGGGAAATCCAAACCTCCCATCCCCTGCAGAAGCTGCAATTTGGCCAGAGGTAGTTTACGATGCCAGATGAAAGATCCAAGCCAACTATAAAGCCTCCATAGTGACTTCCTGGGCAGCATCAAAGGGAGCATCCGCATGGGATACAATAAACAAGGAAGAACATTCATTTTGACCAGAGCTTTTTTACTCAAACAGGATATCGGAAGATGCTCCCAGTGCCCAAGGCCCCACCTTACCTTTTCTAGCAACTGCACAAAGTTAGCTTTATATAACTGATCGAAGACAGGGGTGGTGGGGGGGGAGGAGTGATTAAAAATGTCTCGATACAAAAAACCTCCCTGTGACCACCGGAAGAGGAAACGGTTCCACCCCCCAGGTCAGATATTCTAGTGAGGCCCCCCCACAAGTATGGCTTCCAATGTCACGAAATTAGTTTTATACCCCGAGAACAAGCCAAATGGATTAATCACTTGTATTAAACAGGACACAGATGTCATTGGATTAAGTTAAAAAAAAGAACATCATCGGTGTAAAGAGTGATCTTATGCCTGGCTGACCCTACCTCCGGGGCAATTATGTTGTGGTCCCTCCAGATAGTCTCCCCCAGCGCCTCAATCCTCAATGTGAACAATCACAGTGAGAGAGGGTACCCTTGTTGACTGTCTCTGCCAATACTACAATTGTCAGGCATTATACCTTAGACCTTAGTGAGAACCATTGCTTTCGGGTCACTATATAACACTGCCACCCACCTGGCAAAAACCACTGCAAGACCAAACTGCTCCAGGACATAAAAGAGGTACGGCCACTCAACCCGGTTAAACACTTCCTCTGCATCCAGGGGGATTACCAAGCTCGGAATCGACCCTTGCTGGCACACCTGGACCATGTTTAATACTCTTCTAATATTATTAGTAGACCTAAGACTCTTAATAAACCTTGTCTAGTCCTTCTTTACCATGAAGGGCAACGCCCTCTCCAACCTTAATGGCAGCATTTTTGACAGGATTTTAAAACCCACGTTCAGTAACGATATGGGCCTGTACAAAGTGCAATCCTCTGGGACTTCCCCTTTTTTAAGGATAAGAGAAATATTTGCTTCTCTCAGAGAGGGTGGGAGGCAGTCCTGACGTTACAAGTAGTTGTACATATCCAACAGTGGCCCGGTCAGCTTGTCTATAAACTCCTTGTAAAATTCACTTTGAAACCGTCTGGGCTGGGTGCTTTACTACTCTGGAGCTGCCTCACCGCCTCCTGTATTTCCTAAATTATCAGGAAGGGCATTCAGAAAGGACGCCTGCTCTGAAGTTACACCTGGAAGGTCCAGGGTCTCAAAAAAGGATTCCATCTTCACCAATCTGTTCTCACAGCCCTCCGACTGACACAGCTCAGAGTAAAACTTCCTAAATGCTGCATTAATCTTTTTGACATTGTAAGTAAGAGTGCCAGCACTCTCTCTGATGGATGTGATAGATTGGGGGCATTCTCCTTTCTGGCCAAGTGCGCTAGATATCTACTCGGCTTATCACTGTACTCGAATAATCTCTGTTTTGCAAAAGAGATTTCCCTCTTTGCTGTTTGGGTGAGTGCAGCATTCAGAGCAGGTCTGAGGGCTGTAATCCGCTGTAACTTGCTCAAACACATTGTGTCAAAGTATGCTGTCTCAGGCAACCCTACAACAAACGCTTCTGCTCTCCCCTCTGTCGCTTCCGGGTCGCTGAGTAAGAAATAATCAAACCCCATGCATTGGCCTTGGCAGTCTTCCATTACACTGATGGATTACTGGCTGCATCCGAATGAATGTCCCAAAAGATGTTAAATTCCCACGAAAAATACTCTATAAACTTGCTATCTTTCAAGAGGAAAGGGTCCATGTGTCAGTGCCGCGAGCCCATCCCATTACCACCGGCCTTGACCTCCATGTGCACTGCTGCATAATCAGAAATGGCTACGTTCCCTATTCTGCAGGACAGCACCAAATTCAAATAGGTCAATGGGACACAAACTGTGTAGCACTTGAGTTAGACAAAAACCTGAAATCCCTCCCCTCAGGGTGAAGACATCCACCAACCCCAGCTTCCTGCTCAGGTCCACCAACTGCCTGGATTGCGGGGATATACCCACAAGACTCCTAGGCATCCTGTCCACTTCAGGGTCAATAATTCGATTAAAGTCTCCCCCTATAATGTACGATGCACCCATCAACCTGGGAAGTGTATCCATTAAAGATTTGAGGGGATGTGCCAGGGGGGTGATATACATTCAAGATCCCATACTCCTCTCCATGTATTAAAGCTTTAAGAATCATAAACCGCCCATATTCATCCTTAATTTAGTCTAACAGCTAAAATGGGAGATTCTTCTGGATGAGTACAGCAACTCCTCTACTTTTCAAATTAAAGGATGAGAAAAACACCCATCTGAACCCTCCCTGCTGTAACTTCAAGTGCTCCTTATTGGTTAGATGTTTTTCTTTCTTTTCTAAGGCTTGTAAGTATCTTTTTTTCTCTTAATTGGTGAATGACTCCCCTTAATATTCCAAGTGCACTATTTAAATAAATGGTTAGCCATAACCGTCCGACACAGTCCGTGACCCCCGCGGGAGGAAGAACCCCACACATAGTGTGCTGAGTGAAAACAGCAAACAGTTCGTATACATTTAAAAATTCTACTACTAAAACTGCCAAATCAAAACTTCTAACAACTACTTCTACAACAGACCAACATATAACACAAATGAGAGGAGACTTGCCCCCTTGCCCACAGGGGGCGCTCACACTACCCATTAACCCCTCAATGGCTCCTTCGAGCTGAAGCCGAGCCCCAGCTCCAGACAAAGTGAGGAAAAGTTACACACATCTTATAACAAGAAGGTTGAAAGTGGGCACTCAACCCGTCCCCTCCATACTGTAACCCTGGGCAGTCCTGGTAGAAAAGAAATATATACCCCACGCCTCCCCCAACCACCCCTCCCCTTTGCATACCAAGGGAGAAAAACAAAAAGGAAATTAGGAGAAAAAACAACAAAGGATAGGGGGAGGGAAGAGAGAGGGAGAAGAGAGAGGGAGAAGAGCGAGAAAAAGAGAAAAACAACAATGAGGACCTCCATATATATTAAAAAAAACCCAACAACCAGGTAAACCAGGTAAACTACAGAGAAAAACCAGGTAAATTACAGAGAAAAACCTTTGCCTTTTCCAGTGAGTCAATTAAACATGGACCCTCTGTGGTTGAAACGTAGTATTGCTGCATATCTTACAGAATACTGGATATTCAAGTCCCTCAGCCGCCTTTTTAGCTCATCAAAGGCCTTCGTCTTATGAATCATGACCACGGCGATGTCTTGGAAAAGCATAATTCATGATCCTTTGTATATCAGAGCCTGTGGGTTCTTCCCCAGTGCTCGAGAGGCTTCCAGCATTATTTGTTCATCTGTGTAATGCTGGAGTTGCACTAGGACCGGGCGGGGACGCTGGTCCGATCCGGGCCTGCGCACTGCGACCCGGTGGGCCCGCTCGATCCGCACTCGGCCTACCTCGACTTCCAGCCTCAGAAACTGCGGGAGCCATTGCTCCAAGAAGCTGACGAGCTGGCCTTCTTCCTCCCGTTCTGGAAGCCTCACCGGATGGATGTTCTTCCGACGACCTCGATTTTCGAGGTAATCGACCTGCTCCTCCAAGGCCCGAACCTGCCGTTCCAGGGCCTGGACCCGACCCGCCGAGGATTCCGCCGCGATTTCGGAGGCTGCGTCACATTGTTCCACCTCCCAGATGCACTGCCTGAGACGCTGGATCTCGGACACACTCCTACAGCATGACCGAGATCGGTTCCAGCCTGGCCCGGGGTCTCCTCCATCGTTGAATCGATCTTCTCTCAGAGTTTCACAAACTCCGAGACCAGGCCCTGCTCCACAGGTAAGGCCCCTGGGGCGTTCACGGAGGCTGACACTGAGGCCATAAGCGTGTCCGTTGCTGCAGGGAGGTGCCTTACTTGCTGTGATATTTGCGGTCACTTCCCTTTAGTCATTCTTTAACTATTTTAAACCGACACTCAACAATTCTGGGGATCAAAAACTAACAGTTTCTGCCACAATGGGTAATAAAGGGAGGGTGAGTGTACCACTTTGTCTGGGTTCTGGTGCAGAGCTCAGCAGGGCACACCTACTGGGTTGCCGCCATCTTGAATTGCCTGGGTGAATAGTTGTTAATGGGGACTGTTAGGGGCTGTCAATGTGTAGGATGTAATAGCAGACTGTGATAACCAGGTTTGGTGTGTGGGGGGATGGGGTAAGGACGTGGGAGAAGATGCCTCAAAGCCTAAAATTGGTGAACTTGACATTGAGTCCAAGAAGGCTGCAGGGTCCCCAAGTAGAAAATGAGGTGCTGTTCTTCCAGCTTACACTGAGCCTCACTGGAGCACTGCAGCAAGCCTGAGACAGCGATAAGAACAAAGAAAATTTACAGCCCAGGAACAGGCCCTTCAGCCCTCCAGGCTTGAGCTGATCCAAATCTACTGTCTAAACCTGTCGCCCAATTCCGAAGCATCTGTATCCCTCTGCTCCCCACCTACATGCATCTATTCAAACGCATCTGAAATGAATCTACCATGCCTGCCTCTACCACCTCTGCTGGCAATGTGTTCCAGAGATGTTGACCAGGGAACAGGGTGGTCTGTTTAAGTGGCAGGCAACTGGCAGCTCAGGATGTTTCTTACAGACAGAACGTAGGTGTTCTGTGAAGCAGTCACCCAGTCTACGCTTCATTTCCTCGATGTAGAGGAGACCACATTGTGAGCAGTGAATGCAATTGACTGGACTGAGCAAAGTGCAGCTAAAGTGTTGCTTCACCTGCAAAGTATGTTTGGGCCCTTGGATACTGAGGAGGGAGGAAGTAAACGGACAGGTGTTACACCTTCAGCAATGGCAGGGGTAGGTGCTGTGAGGCTGTGGGGGTGTTGGGAGTGAAGGAATAGTGGAGCAGGATGTCCCAGAGGGAACAGTCCCTGCAGAAGGCGGACAAGGGAGGGGAGGGGGATATGTGTCTGCTGTGGTATTCTGCTGGAGGTGATGGAAATGGTGGCTGACACTCCCACGGATGTGGCTGCTGGTGGGATGGTAAGTAAAGACAAGGGGGGCCCTATGGCTGTTGGGAGAGGGAAGAGAGAGGGTGAGGGCAGAAGTGCGGGAGATGGGTCAGACCTGGTTGAAGGCCCTGTCAACTACTGTTCTTGACAATCCTCGTTTGAGGAAGAAGGTGGACATTCCGGGTTCTCCGTTGTCGATCATTGGAACATATGTGATGGAGATAGAGGAACTGGAAGAATGGAATAGAGTCTTTACAGGAAGCAGTGTGTAAAGATGTATAATCAAGGTAACTCTGCGATTTGGTTTGGTTCGTAGTGGATACTGGTGACCAGTCTATACCCAGAAATGGAAACACAGATGTTGGGGAAGGGGAAGAGTCAGAGATAGACCAGGCGAAGGTGGGAACGATATGGAAATTGGCTGTTGCCAGACCTGCTGAGAATAATTAGATGGTTGTGTTGGACACACGTGGATAAGATGTGTTGAAGCGGCTTTCTCTGCGCTGTATACCTTTTTGACTCTTTGTATTTATCCCTTTGGTTGATCACACCAATCCTCAGGACAACTGCAAATACAGCATCAACTTTGAAGACCATAATTAGAACTTATTATCAGGTTTGCCCTAATGATTGGGATTGCTGTGGTTAATCATGTGACACAAGCCATAGTTTAACTAACACGACAGGGTAAAAGAATTCGCTTGATATTGTTTGTCACGAGTGATGTACTTGACGAGTACACAGGCTACTGTCCATTGACCTGAGATATGGACATGACGCGAGAGAACCAGGTACACTGATTAAAGAAATTTTATTAAAGGAAGCTTTGGAGACAACGTTTCCAGCTTATGTTTCACGTTTCAAAATATGAGAGTAAACCAAAAATAAAGATATTTAAACAGTGCTCACCAGTGAAACTGATGAAGATAAAAAGGACTAATGTGTGAAACTTGGTTGCAGGAGACGAAAGTGTTGCTTCCTGTCTCTGGGGGAAGCATTAAAAGTATTGTTCACTGAACGTTATCCAATTATTTAAAAAAAAATCAATGATGTGAATTACATACTCCAAACAGGAGGAGAGAATTAGCAAATGTATCATATTACTTTGTTAAAGATGTTATGGCAGTGAGGATAGTCAGGAGTATAGTTACACAGTGAAAGAAATTGGAAGTGAAACTAAAATATCAGAACAATTCGTGAATGACTAAGAAATTGAAAATTTAACATTTGTTCCTCTAGAAATCAGTTTACATAACAGCAATGTACAAAATATGCTAACTCGCATAATAAATTATCTTCCTGACAACAATTGGTGTGACTAACTGTGGCTATTATAGAAGATTATGGCTACCATAGACTCATAAACCAATGTTTGAATATAACAGGAGAAATGTCTTTGGCCGTTTGTGATGTTAACATAGGCACTGCCTATAAAAAAAACATCCTCACCGACTCAGTCCAGAGATGTTGGATGTAGGTTTGCTCGCTGAGCTGGAAGGTTCATTTCCAGACGTTTCGTTACCCTACTAGGTAACATCTTCAGTGGGCCTCATGTGAAGCAAAGCTGAAAATTCCTGCTTTCTCTTTATATGTTTGGGTTTCTTTGGGTTGGTGATGTCATTTCCTGTGGTGATGTTATTTCCTGTGGTGAAGTCACTTCCTGTTCCTTTTCTCAGGTGGTAGATGGGGTCTAACCTGATGTGTTTGTTGATAGAGTTCCGGTTGGAATGCCATGCTTCTAGGAATTCTCATGCGTGTCTTTGTTTGGCTTGTCCTGAGAAAAGGAATAGGAAGTGATTTCACCACAGGAAGTAATATCACCAAACCAAAGAAACCCAAACATATAAATAGAAAGCAGAAATTTTCAGCATTGCTTCGCCTGAGGCCCACTGAAGATGTTACCTACTAGGGTAACGAAACGTCTGGAAATGAACCTTGCAGCTCAGCGAGCAAACCTGCATCCAAAACCTCAACCTGAGCTACAAATCTTCCCAAAACTCACTCAGTCCAGAGAACCTAGCTGAAGTGCTTGAAGAGAATAAGTTCATAATGGACAATGGTATTCCTAAAGCAAGTCATAGTAGCCGGTGCTAACATTATTTTTTTGATACATTGGCATGAGTGGACTTTGTCACAAGTTTGTTGCAGACATCAGCACTGTTGTGGCTCCTTTTTGCAAACTTGTTGAAAAAAAGGCAGGAAATCAGAATGGAATAGGAATGTCAGAGTGTCTTTTCTCAGCAGGTCTGCAAACATCCAATTTTTATATCTTAAAAGCTGATTTGACAATCACACCAGTTTTTAGTAACATCAAATTACATGAAGCTATTCAACTTGACTTTTTAACAGCAACATTGGTATGGGAGCCATTTTACCACGAGACGCTGAAACAAGGATTCAACAGCCTGCCTATTATTTTATGAAGAAACTGAACACACCAACAGAAACATTCTGAGGATAAAGAGGCATCAAGTCTGGTGCTGACCCTAACATCAAGAATGTGGAATGTTATTTATACAGACTTGTTGTTCTTTCAAAACAGTTTGGGACAAGAATCTTACAATTGGTTTGGTGGAGTTTAATGATCCAGCCATACAGTTATAAAAAAATACAAACTTGCAGCTGGCATTTTATCAAGAACACATACAGAGGAAATTGAATGCAGTGAAACAAATGGATGCATATAAGATATAGGCAAAAGTGAGGACGCAGATGCTGGAAATCAGAGTCTAGATTAGAGTGGTGTTGGAAAAGCACAGCAGGTCAGGCAGCATCTGAGGAGCAGGAAAATTGACGTTTCGGGTAAATGCCCTTCACCAGCACCACTCTAATCTAGACACTGCATATAAAATATACTTGCCATGAAACTCATAATATTTTATTGTCATTTTAAAATTTCTGTTCATGGAACATAGAAAAAGAGATAAAGGGGAATTTTTGATGGGAAATTAAAATGCCTTATAAAGACACATTTTCATTCTTCTTTGGGACAGGGTCAGGTCTGGTGAAAGGTATGTAATTTATGTACTTTGTTGTAGTTTAGATTTCAAACTAGTGGCATGTGGGTATTGGCTATTTTCGTGAAAAGTTTAAAAGCAAAATCATGATCGGAGAATGCTTTACAGAATCATGACCTAATCCAGTATGTGAAAGTGAGGACTGCAGATGCTGGAGATCAGAGTTGAAAGGTGTGGTGCTGGAAAAGCACAGCCGGTCAGGCAGCATCTGAGGAGCAGGAGAATCAATGTTTCGACTCTAATCCAGTATGTGTCAGAGAGCAGGTAATCGCAAAATGCACTGGAATGCTAATAGAAAATAGGTTATGATGTGGAGTTTATGCCAGGGCATCAAAATGTTGAAAGCATGACCTTGCTTTGGCTTAGAATAATCAAAGATTCATTTTAGCTTGAAAAACAGAGAAAATTTTAGGGTAAGTTTGGAGGAGACCTGACTGGGGTCAGGCCCAAATATAGTTTCTCTCCTAGAAAGATAAATAGGACAGAGCAGGGAATGCTCAGTTATCTTGATATAAAAGTTTAGTTTGTAAAGTGCCAGACAAGTACTGTTTGGTTAGAAATTAGCAGATTATTAAAAGACTGGTAATGTTTAAATTTTTCACTTCCTGAGTATCCATATCACTGGACAGAATCAGTGAATCAAACTTTAAAAAGATTTCAATTCAGAGAGTAATTTCTGTGGAATTGAAATACTGCGAAGTGACGGTATTGAGGAATAGATGAGACTGCTATTTTTTAAAGCTCTTTCTGACAGTGTACAGCTAGATAGTTTGGTTGGTGCAATAAGCCTGTTTTATTGCAAGAGAATCCACAGCTTTGTGTGCCTTTGTTTCAGTGAATAACCACCACATTAAATAGCAATAAACTCTATCAAACCACATTTCATTCTGGGCTCTGACTTGTGTAGTAATAACGTCGATTGGAATCATAACAGATTCATTTCTCTAAGACCAAATACACTGATGATCTAAAAGGCGCCAGTTTAATCAGGCTTTCTTGAGTGAACAAAGGGTTTAATTCATTAGTTAATAAATACAACACACACACACACACACATAGAAGTCATAAGAAGTCCAAATAAAAGCTAAAAAAAACACTGTGATGGATCTCTGATCATTTGTTAATAGAACATTGCAGTATTTCGATATGTGGTGAAGATAACATTGTGGTTTGCTATTGAAGGGTAGATTTTGAGATCCTTGCAATGTTTGGCAGATTGACTGATATTCTTTTACCCTGGTTCCTTTTGATGGTGGCTGGTTAACAGCATTTAGATGAGAGAGAACTTTCTTTCCTCTTTTACCTGTAATGCAGAGATGGTTAATGGCACTCATCCACACTAGCACGACAGGTCACTAAAGCGCACAGACCAGATTGGAGAAAGTTTTTAATTTTCACAAAAATAGCCAATACCCATATGCCACTAGTTTGAAATCTAAACTACAACAAAGTACATAAATTACATACCTTTCACCAGACGTGACCCTGTCCCAAAGAAGAATGAAAATGTGTCTATATGAACACAGATGATTCAGCAGGAGCTAGGTTCCTGCTGAGAAAGGGGCAAATAATCAGCCTCTCATTATCTCGTCCCTTTGTAGTTTTACTGCTTGAAGTTCCCTGGCTCTATCTGGGTCGGATATTCCATAGATCCACAGAGGGCTCTGCTATAAACTTAACATACAACCACAATCAGGTTTTGACTGTCACCATCCTCTTTCAAAAAAACACGTTAGAATTAGAAATTAAATGTGTCCTTAAGTACTTGAAGGTTCTGATCTATTGTTACAACAGTTGTTTCTTCCTAAAATTTGCTGCATTTGTGCTGATCAAATTTCATCAAACCAACCTTTCGCACATCTTCTACACTGACATCCTCACTGCCTCCTATAGATTTTGGAATCTGCTCAGTGGTAAACGTTGGGATTCCTGAAGAAGGGCTTATGCCCGAAACGTCGATTCTCCTGTCCCCCTGGATGCTGCCTGACCTGCTGCGCTTTTCCAGCAACACATTTTCAGCTCTGATCTCCAGCATCTGCAGACCTCACGTTCTCCTCATGTCTACCAGTTCAATCTGAGATGCCTTGTATAGATACACTGTCAACAATCCTTCTTCATGGTGTTAGTTTAACTTATTGGTACTGAGAGGTGAACAATGTCCACACAAAATCTTCAATAGAAATTCACTCTGTCTTATGAAATAGAACATAATATAGGTTTACACATAATACTTAATAGCTAGTAACATTACAAATGAATAATTTGGTAAACTTGTGAGACACCACCTTGATTAACAAGAAAGTACACATTACTGGGTAGATACACTGGTTCAGTATCAGAGGTAAGTTCAAATTACAACTGAACAATAACTGATTAGCTCCTCTCAGGAAGGTCCTTCAGATCCTGATGCCTGGAGCTTACCTCGTGTGGGGAGTTAACCCTTTGCAAACATATATCTGGCGCCAGAGTCAGCCACTTAAGACAGCCTCATCCTTCAATATGATGCTGTTTAATCACGTTACTTCACATTCCCACCTACCCGATAACCTTTTACCCAACAATCTAGCTACCCTGCCTTCAAAATATTCCAAGAATCTGCTTGCACCATACTTGGAGAGAGAGAGTTCCAAAAATTCACAACTCTATCTGAGGGGGAGAAAAAATATCACCGGATCGCTGTCTGAAGGTGACCCTGATTTCCGGATTCTTCCGCAAGAGGAAATACCTTCTCCACATCCAGCCTGTCAAGACGCATTATGTCATCTCTTAATCTTCTAAACTCCAGCAGATACTGGATTAATTTGTTCAACCTTTCTTCATTAGAAAACTCACCAAGTATGAGACTAGTAAATTGTCTCTGAACTGCACACAATGCATTTATCCTTCCTGAGATGAATTTTATGTTTTTACATGGTATTCCCGATGGGGTCTCATGCTGTAAAACTAAGCATAACTTCTCTACTTCTGTATTCAATTTGTGTTATAATGAGCATAATAAAATTGCTGTCCCAACTACTTGCTGTACCTGCACATCAGGGATGAAAGATCACTCGGCAGCTCAGACCTCTCCAAACTCTCACTATTTAGAGATTGCAATTTAAAAAGAAAATCATTTCTGCTAATTGTTCTGTTCACACAGCGAGCTCACGGCAGAGTAGGACACTCTAACCTGAGATCCTCTGCTCCACCTGCTCTTCTTGTTTCTTTCCTACTTTTCTCTCACTCTCAGGAGTTCCAGAGCATCCTGAGGGCAATCCCGAATCCCAGAGCATCCTGAGGGGAATCCCGAATCCCAGAGTGCCCTGAGAGCAATCCCGAATCCCAGAACACCCTGAGGGAAATCCCAGATCCCAAAGCACCCTGAGTGCAATCCCGAATCCCAGAGCATCCTGAGGGGAATCCCAAATCCCAGAGCACCCTGAGGGGAATCCCAGCCCAAAGCACCCTGAGGGCAATCCCAATCCCAGAGCACCCTAAGGAGAATCCCGAATCCCAGAGTGCCCTGAGAGCAATCCCGAATCCCAGAACACCCTGAGGGGAATCCCAGATCCCAAAGCACCCTGAGGGCAATCCCAATCCCAGAGCACCCTGAGGAGAATCCCGAATCCCAGAGTGCCCTGAGAGCAATCCCGATCCCAGAGTACCCTGAGGGCAATCCCGAATCCCAGAGCACCCTGAGGGGAATCCCAGATCCCAAAGCACCCTGAGGGCAATCCCAAATCCAGAGCACCCTGAGGGGAATCCCGAATCCCAGAGCACCCTGAGAGCAATCCCAAATCCCAGAGCACCCTGAGGGGTATTCCGAGTCCCAGAGCACCCTAAGGGGAATCCCGAATCCCAAAGCACCCCGAGGGCAATCCCGAATCCCAGAGCACCTTGAGGGGTATCCCGAGTCCCAGAGCACCCTAAGGGGAATCCCGAATCCCAAAGCACCCCGAGGGCAATCCCGAATCCCAGAGCACTTGAGGGGGGAATCCTGATCCCAGAGCACCCTAAGGGCAATCCTGAACCCAGAGCACCCTGGGGGGAATCCCGATCCCAGAGCACCCTGGGATGAATCCCGATCCCAGGGCACCCTGAGAGCAATCCTGAATCCCAGAGCACCCGAGGGCAATCCTGATCCCAGAGCGTCCTGAGGGCAATCCCGAATCCCGACCGGTGGGAGGTGAAGTGGGTCCTGGTGCAGGGTATCTTCCCTTGTTGCTGCTGATGGCGGTATGGAGTGGTCTGGAAGCAGGAGAAATGCTGGACAGATGCTGGACTTGGTCCTGGCGCCACGTGCTGAGCTGCTGCTGTTTAGAATTCTTTACCGGACTGTAATGTAAATCCTTTTCACCAATGTTATAACTACCTCATTTCTAAGTTAGACACAAATTAATGCTACTGCTTTCCTTTTAATCCTCTTTTGTATAACAACACTATATTGTTTTTACTCATTAAGGTTTGTACCTGGGTACTTGTACCTAAGATGACATCATTAAAGGCAGCCACTGTAAAAACTTTTCAGTATTTCTGTACTGGAGTACAAGTGACAATAAAGGATATCCACATTCAATGTGGTCAATGTCACATCAGACTCTATTTAACTGTTGTAACCAACTTATACAACAACCAGCTCCCGTCCTCAGGAGCTGTGTACCTCAGCTGTTTAATTGCTTCCCTGTCTCACAATTATTGCCAGGTTTGCTCAGCATTCTCAGCATTGTCTCCTTTTGTTGAGGATTCAGATCTCTGCTGGCTTTTATGAATGGACAGCACTAACCATGGATTCAGTATCAATGTTCATTTTGTCTTTGTCCCTCAGGTTGAGGCATGAATGAGAGTGTTGGACTGTGTGAATGTGTCAAGCTCTGATATAGTTGTGACTGTGAAAATAAAAAAAAATAAAAAGGTGTTGATGAGGACCAGGAGTTAGACAGTTCGATAAAATCCATTCGCTGTACAACACCTCCAGACTAAATGTGCTCACGTGCTATTTTAATCAAGGCTGCAGAAATCTAAAATAAACAGGATGTGTTCGCTCAAGAATACGGCAAAGAATCTGATGAAAGTGCTAAATGTACAGAGAATTGCACAGACTGTGTTTACAGGGCAATAGGATTATTTAACAATATTTAAAGTGTGGGCTGAGACTTCAGTCTTATTTTACAGAACTGACAGTTCAATATTAGCTCAATATTGTGTGCAATTTGCCTGCTGTTGTCTTCCTGCAGAGGCTACAATTCAGAAGTTCTTCAATGTCTGTCAAGTGTTTTCTGTTACCCAGAGCGTGTGACAAGGGCTATACAAATGGAAGGTATTCCTTTATTACTCATTGAATGTGTCAAGAGATTATGTCTCTCCAATTTCTTTAATGTTTCACTTTTTGTATCAAAATTATGAAAGATTTGGGTATAATAAAGGAGAAATAATATCCAGTGACAGAACGGTTGGTGACTAGATTTAAGGTTATCAGTGGAATAATCAGAGGGAGGCGAGGAGAATTATTTTGATAGCTTGCCAGAATCTCATTCATATTTTATCATGATTAAAAAGCTGCTGCTGTTCCTCAACTGACCTTTGTAATCCTATCTCTGTCTGTGTATTCAGTTCACTGGAAAACCTCAGTTTGTCTGTCTCAGACCCACAGAGAGAGAGAGAGGTGCAGTTATTGACCATACCAGTTGGTGGGGCTATGTGACTGAGACAGAAATGATTCCTGAATTCCTCTTCATGGAATCATAGCTATGAGGCCATTCAGCCCATCATGCCCATGTTGTGCCTTTGGACTAACAATCCAATTAGTCCCACCATTCTCTCTCATTCTCTGGACTCCAAATCTTTCCTTTTCCAATACTCCACTATCTGATCAGCTCCGACAAAAATAATTTGAATAGTTTCTATCAAACATGGAGCCATTATGAATTTATTACTGGAGTTCTGTCACATGACCACCCACTTCCCAATCCCCAAACCTGCTTGAACACCCTTTCCCCTCATTATTTATAAATGCTTGGAAAAGAAACATACAATTTCCTTCAATGTCTCTGAGATTTTTGTCCCAGGTTTTACTGCAGCACTGTCTGACAGGTCTCCCTTTAATTCTCTGGCCTGAAAAACCTAGGAAGTGGGTAACTTAGTGCAATTGTGATGCCAAACCACATGAAGCCATAGACCGAGTGCTGGGAACTGGGATTAGGTGGTTGCTTTTCACTGGCAGAGATATGATGGGCCTCTTTTTTCTGCTGAAGATGCCCACAGCAAGTTTGCAGATGACACCAAAATTGGAGGCGTAGTGGACAGCGAAGAAGGTTACATCAGATTACAATGGGATCTTGATCAGATGGGTCAATGGGCTGAGAAGTGGCAGATGGAGTTTAATTTAGATAAATGTGAGGTGTTGCATTTTGGGAAAGCAAATCTTAGCAGGACATATACTGTTAATAGTAAGGTCCTATGGAGTGTTGCTGAACAAAGAGACCTTGGAGTGAAGGATCATAGCTCCTTGAAAGTAGAGTTACAGATAGATAGGATAGTGAAGAAGGCGTTTAGTATGCTTTCCTTTATTGGTCAGAGTATTGAGTACAGGAGTTGTGAGGTCACTTTGCAGCTGTCAGGACATTGGTTAGGCCACTTTTTGAATATTACGTATAATTTTGGTCTCCTTCCTATCACGTGATAGGGTGAAAGGGTTCAGAAAAGATTTACAAGGATGTTGCCAGGGTTGGAGGATTTGAGGAGAAAGTGAGGTCTGCAGATGCTGGAGATCAGAGATGGAAATGTGTTGCTGGAAAAGCGCAGCAGGTCAGGCAGCATCCAGGGAACAGGAGAATCGACGTTTCGGGCATTAGCCCTTCTTCAGGATTTGAGCTATAGGGAAAGGATGAACAGGCTGGGGCTGTTTTCCCTGGAGCGTCGGAGGCTGAGGGGTGACCTTATAGAGATTTATAAAATCATGAGGGGCATGGATACGGTAAATAGACAAAGTCTTTTGCCTGGGGTGGGGGAGACCAGAACTTAGAGGGCATAGGTTTAGGGTGAGAGGAGAAAGATAAAAAAAGAGACCTACGGGACAACTTTTTCATGCAGAGGGCGGTACCTGTATGGAATGAGCTGCCAGAGGAAGTGATGGAGGCTGGTACAATTACAGCATCTAAAAGGCATCTGGATTGTTGTATGAACAGTAAGGGTTTGGATGGAGATGGGCAGGTGGGACTAGATTGGGTTGGGATATCTGGTCAGCGTGAATGAGTTGGATTGAAGGCTCTGTTTCCGTGCTGTACATCTCTATGACTGTAAACACTAATTTGTTGCTGCTTAAAGGGTCTTCATTCCAGGTAATTCAGAACACCTGTGCTCCACCCCTCAGAATTATACAACACTTATGCAAAGAGAGCCCATTCAGTCCAACAAGTCTATGCAAGCAGTAATGTGTTGTACACAAGCCTCCTCCTGTCTACTTCATGAAACCTAAATTCTCCAGGAGCTTACAATTACCTTCTTCCTCTGGTTTTCACTTGGTTTCCTCTGAAGCACAACGATTCATCTCCAGCACATTCTGAACTTACAAGTTTCACTTTCTCGCCCCCTCCCTGTGTCGAGGAGTTTAGTCTCAGCTCCTTATAGGATTTATTAGTAATAATTTTATTCTGGCCCTTACATGGGAACATCCTCTCCACATCTACACTGTAAGGCATTTTCATATCTCTGCTATTTCCATCACGAGGCAAGAGCTTTCTTTGTGTTTCCCTAACATGTCTTGTATTAATACTGGTGTTAAAATCTGTGTGATTCGAGGCATCCTGAGCTCCGAACCAATTGGCAGGGACATGGGCACAAAGATAATCCTGCCTGAAGACACCATCACGAGGTTCTTAAAATAAAGACAGTTCTAACAGACACACAGCCATTCAAGGCACGTCAGTGAGATAGTGGCTAATTATCAAACACTTTGTATGCAACAACTGATCCAGTGATTGTTGTGTTTTGTCTCATGGTCACCTTTAAATGAAAACATGCTTCTGATATCATGACTGTAGCACAGCATGCAACCTGAGGATAGAAAAGGTCTCAGACTCCACCTTTTCATGGATCGCATAAAGCATGACACTGTGCTGGCAGTAAGCTGCTCAATGCTTTTTGTTGTAATCTAATAGTCAGCTATTTTTCCAGCACCGCTCTAATCTAAACACTAAAATAAACATCAGTTGATCTCTTCAATATCATGATAATTACACTTAGCTTCTAATAGGATGAGGAATGAGCATTGTCCAGCTAACTTCCCAGTATTGTTAAAAATCACACAACACCAGGTTATAGTCCAACAGGTTTATTTGGAAGTAATAGTTTTCGGAGCGCTGCTCCTTCATCAGGTAGTGCTCCAAAAGCTAGTGCTTCCAAATAAACCTGTTGGACTATAACCTTGTGCTGAGTGATTTTTTATTTTGTCCACCCCAGTCCAACACCAGCACTTCCACATCATCATTCCCAGTATGGAGCTCTTGTACGTGGGATCTCACTGAGGAACTGGTGTTGGCTACGTGGTATCACTTAGGGAGTCAATCAAGGGTTATTACGCAACGTGAAGAGTGTATCCATAGTTTGCTTTCTGTTGTTCATACCCAAGTATGAAGTAAGGATCTCAGAGGACAACGAGACCGTCTGGTTAAGATGCTTATATACCCCATCAAATCCTTTATGAATGGGCACCTCAGCCTCTCTTTCCTTAATCATTTTTGCACCATCCCACCTCCGAAATATAACATGGAGACCAGAACTGTACACTGTACTCCAAATACAGTCTAAACAAGGCTCAATATAAGTTTCACAACTATCTGCTTTCCATCTTGACAACGTAGATGTGAATCCCAGAGTCAGATGTGTTTTTTAAAATTTACCTGAATTGTCTTGAAATTCTTTCAGACGCTGAAGGGAATAGTAACATGGGATGTTGCACATTGGTAAAAGTTAATACAAGAGGAAGCCAGGTGAAATCTAACCTCACCCCCATCAATTTCTCTTTCGCTAAGATCCATCTGCTATAAGCTCCTTCTGGCTGTCGCTTGCCCCTGGTCTGGGATCGAGAAACAATTGGCCCTTAGCTTAGTGCTGTACCAGCAATAGCCATTGCCTCTGTGGTGGCGCTGCAGTTCAATAGGCAGGGGGACTTTTTGACTCAAAGAGAATGCTAGCCATAGGCCACTGGCCATCAAATACCAGTCACGTTAATCTGATGGCCAACATGCCCCCTCCCTACCCCTCCCCCTCAACAAAGAGGGGGACCCCTTTTGGGTCTCCAGCCAACCAGTGAAAAACCCATCACCTTCCTCAAATCACATTCCTTAATTCTATTTCTCTGTACAAGGCTAATGTCAGGTTTGAAGACGTCCAGCCTTTCCTACAGAATCATCACCGATTCAGATCTCTGCCGGCTTTTATCAATGGGCCGCATTAATATGGATTCTGGATTAGTGGTGCTGGAAAAGCACAGCAGTTCAGACAGCATCCGAGGAGCAGGAAAATCGACGTTTCGGGCACAAGCCCTTAATCAGGAATACAGGCAGAGTGCCTAAGGGTGGAGAGATAAATTGGATTCACTATCAATGTTCAGTTTAGCTTTCTCCCCGACACTCTGAACCACTAATGAGAGTGTTGGACTGTGTGAATGTACCAAACTCTGATACATCTGTGACTGTGAAAACAAAATCCAAAAGGTGTTGATGAGGATCAGGAGTCAGACAGTTCGATAAAATCCATTCCCTGTACAACACTTCCAGACTAAAGGCACTCATCTGCTGCTTTTATCAAGGCTGCAGAACTTTAACAATAAACAGGATATGCTCACTCAAGAATAGGGCAAAGAATCTGATAAAAGTCATGTATTTCAAGAATTGTATTGCACAGACTGTGTTTACAGGGCAGTAGGATTATATAACGATGTTTAAAGCATGGGGTGAGAGTTCAGCCTATTACAAGGAATTGACAGCTAAATATTGGCTGTCAGTTTGTTGCGTGCAATTTGTCAGTTCTGTTTCCTGTAGCAGAGGCTACATTTCAATGTAGGAACTCTTCTTGCTGCTGGTATTTTACCAGCAGTGTATGGGCTGGCTGTTAGACAACTTGTTGCAAGACTTGGTACGGGCAAGGGGATCACAGAGCAATTTCGTTCAAGTTCCCTATATCCAATCATACTCACACACGCCCTTCCTGTTCACACTCTATCCATGGTGCCCTTCCCCTCCCACCACAGTTACCCTTCCAGGACATACCTTGACTGGCCTCACTAAACACCCCACTTACCTGCCCAGCCAGTTCTGTCGATGACCTAGCTGCAGTTCCATCATTGTCACAACTCCCAGTGGCGCTGCTAGGACTGGTCAGTGATGGCAGATCTCAGACAGGGCACTCCCCTCTCCAAAACAACAAACACACAATTAATTTGGAGTGTGGTGGAATACTCCCTACTTGCCTGGAGGGGTAACGCTCCAACAAAACTCAAGAAGCTTGACACCATCCAGGACAAAGCAGCCGCTTGATTGGCACCACATCCACAAGCAACCACTCCCTCCATTACTGAACGCTCAGTCTGGGCTAACCCCACAGCAATTTTTCCTGATTCATTTATGGGATGTGAGCATTGCTGTTATGACCAGAAATTATTGCCCGTCCCTAGTTGCCCCTTGAGAAGGTGGGGGTGAGCTGCCTTCTTAAGCCGCTGCAGGCCATATGCTGTGGGTTGACCCACAATGCCCTGAGGGAGGGAATTCCAGGATTTTGACCCAGAGACAGTGAAGGAACGGTGATATATTTCCAAGTCAGGATGGTGAGGGGCTCAGAGGGGAACCTGCAGGTAGTGGTGTTCCCAGGCCCTTGTCCTTCGAGATTGAAGTGGTCGTGGGTTTAGAAGGTGCTGTCTGAGGATCGTCTAAATTTCTGCAATGCACCTTGAATATAGATAGCACACCCCTATAACTAGCGCTCTCCTCCTCTCCCCTATAACTAGTGCTCATAAAATGAAGTTAAACACCTCACAGACCAGGTTAGAGTCCAACAGGTTTATTTGGAAGTACAAGCTTTCAGAGCATCAGGTTGCTACCTGAAGGAGCAGCGCTGAAACCTTGTACTTCCAAATAAACCTTTTGGACTCTAACCTAGTCTGTGAGATTTTTAAACTTAGTCCACTCCACTCAGACACTGGCACCTCCACATCATAAAATGAGGTGAAAGGAGGTTTAGGGTTAGGGTTAGGGTTGGGGTTGGGGTTGGGCAGAGAGCAGGGAGTTTGTGTGAAGCATTGACACCAGCAGCTGGGTGGAATGACCCTCTGCTGTAAATAATCCAATACTGCAGTACGGAAACATTGCCTAAACATCAGCCAGACCAGGATATTAGGGTGGTGCTGGAAAAGCACAGCAGTTCAGGCAGCATCCGAGGAGCAAAAGCCCTGTATTCCTGATGAAGGGCTTTTGCTCGAAACGTCGATTTTCCTCCTCCTTGGATGCTGCCTGAACTGCTGTGCTTTTCCAGCACCACTCTAGTCCAGAATCTGTTTTCCAGCATCTGCAGTCATTGTTTTTACCTAGACCAGGATATTAGCCAAGATGCAGAGAATAAGAACCATAAACACCAAAATGAACAATGATCCCCTTTCAGCTTTGATCCATCGCTGGTTATAAAGGACACCTACGGCAATTACTAAATTGCAAATCACAATCTCTTTAATCATTAGAATTGTTGTTAAATTCATGAACAGGCAAGTAGGTTTAATCTATTAAATCAATTTTTTGGTGGGTTATTATTTTAATGCAATTGGCAACATGTTTATGTTAATTGACTGAATGCATCACCATGTCCTCAGGCCACCCCATGGCTTTTCACAGCCACTGTTACTATTTAGACCTAAACCTGCTGCACAATCTCAAACAGCTGGTCAGTCTGTTACTGGGGCCGTTAGTTGAAACTTGTATTTTGCCTGAGAATGCTGTTGAACAGGACTGCATTTCTAACGGTACAGCTCTCTCTCAAGACAGGCTCTGGAACAGTACAGTGCTCCCTTGTAATGACCCTCCCAGTATTGCAACATTTTGGGAGTGCTGGTGTAATGTCCAGTTTTCAGATCCCCAGGATATTGCGCGAGAGACACAGGCTTGAACTAAACTATGGCAGATAATGAAATTAGAATTCAATAACTGTCTGCAATAAACAAAAGCTGGTCTAAGAGTTAACATATAACCACAGTCACGTGTTGTAAAAGCCCATCTGGTTCAATGATGACCTTGAGGAAGGGATATCTGCTGTCTTCTGACCACTGGTCAATTTAGATTAGATTAGATTCCCTACAGTGTGGAAACAGGCCCTTCAGCCCAACCAGCCCACACTGACCCTCCGAAGAGTAACCCTCTGACTAATGCACCTAACACTATGGGCAATTTAGCATGGCCAATTCACCTAACCTGCACATCTTTGGACTGTGGGAGGAAACACATGCAGACACGGGGAGAATGTGCAAACTCCACACAGACAGTCGCCCGAGGCTGGAATCAAACCTAGGACCCTGGTGCTATGAGGCAGCAGTGCTAACCACTCAGCCACTGTGTCAGGGAAGCCCACATTTTATGAATGAATATTAAAACTCCATTAGTTCGCCCTCCTCCAACAATGCAGCACTCCCTCAGTACTGACCCTCTGACTGTGCGGCACTCCCTCAGTACTGACCCTCTGACTGTGCGGCACTCCCTCAGCACTGACCCTCTGTCTGTGCGGCACTCCCTCAGCACTGACCCTCTGACAGTGCAGCACTCCCTCAGTACTGACCCTCTGACAGTGTGGCACTCCCTCAGCACTGTACAGTGTGGCACTCCTTTGGTATCAGCACGGAGTGCGAGCCAGCCTTGTGCGAGGCCATAAGTCAGTGAGTGCAGTTTGCATCCCACCATGAATTTTACGTAAAGACCTTAACAGGAGAAATGCTTGGGGAAAAATAAAGTCCAAGAAATGAATTGCTTTCATTTACTGCAAGATATGTGTTTAATATTGGAGCAACATGGGTACAGTTATCAGTCTCTGCCTCTGTGCTTGCGAGAATTTAATGAAGAATTGAGAAGTTGGTTCAAACACAGATATCCAAGCGACCTCTCATTGCAATATCTCATATTTTATTTATTCCATGTTCTACTTTTCAAACTTGTACAATGATAAAGTTTATTCAGTTACTTTTAATTTGAATTTTGTCCTCTACTGCTGTACAATGTAACACTCCATTATTCAAACAGTTTCTATGAATTAAAAAGGCAAAATACTTTATGAAGAGAGAATTTCTCCCTCATCAGCCTGGTCCATTGGTATAATTCTACCGCCAAAAGTTGACTCAGACAGTGTGTATATGTATGTTGGGGCAGGTGTGGGGATTGAGGGGTACATAAAGCTAGTAAAGAAGGTTCACTACACAGTGACATGTTTCCAACACCTTCACACCAATCAGAAGGAAAAAGGGGGCAAATCCCGTGCGACTGGGGTGAAGGACTCTAACTGGGGGTGAATAAATCTGAAACAATCAGCTCTGATCTTCAGTACCTTTATTCCAGACAGAGGCTTGTTGAAAAACCTTTCAGAAGCTTGCAGGGAGCAGATGGCCAAGAATTGCTCTACATAATTCTCGTTTGACTCAATGAGTGATATGAATTTTCCAATAATGCAAGAAGTGCAAAAGTAATCCTCAAGATCCTTCTAACACCCTGTCAGTGGGGTGCACTCTTTCCTTAAGTCAGTACAGAAGTTTATGATTCCTATGCTGGTGTCAGTGAGTTTCTCTCCTCCTTTCCAGCTAGTTCAAAGAGAACTGCTGGGCTGTTTTAATATTTACCTTGAGAGCCAAGCAGCAATCCCATCAACCTCTGTAAACTAATATCGGGTAGAGTTGACACACAGGCAAAGTAAGTGAGAGAGAAAGACAGCTATACATCCAGCTCAACTGCCGAGATGGGATGACACTTGTACTCACAATTTACAATAAACAAACAAATGGAATTTACAGACGTTCACCAGTTGTTGATGACTAGGGCTTTGACATTGCTGGTGGTTTTAGGGTGGGGTGGGGTGGGGTGGGGGGGGGGGGGGTAAGTTGTGAAACAGCTTTTCTGATTCGTCCTTTTTGGCACCAACATTCTGGACAGCCTGCTGAGTTCTCCTGCCTTCATTTGTGAATGTCCATGTTAGCGAGAATGATGGCAGTCCTGCTGGGAATATACACCTAAAATAACACAAACTACAGTTAGCAGCTTGCAGAGGACAGAGTGAGACACGGGGTATAACTCAGACCAATACCAAGGCTTAGAAGGAAAAATAATGGGGCAGCTTGCGTACCTCTGTTTATATTCAATATTTTGTATTCCTATTCATAAAATGCTGGAGGATGATTTAATTGAGAGAGTTAAAATATGATAAACATTTCACAGCATGGATTGAAAGAAATGTTTCCTCTGGCGGAGAATTCAGAACAAGGAGCAGCAGGAAACATCTTGCCACACAATGGGTTGGGAAGACCCCTGAAGTTGTAGATGCTGGAGGCCAATTGGAGGCTTCACAATGCTCATATTAAAGACATCAAGGATTCTGGAGCTAAAGCAGGTTAGCAAAGCAAATGTACCAATTGGCCCTTATCTTTTTGATTAGTACAGCATGATCAAAAGGTTGAATGGCTTCCTTATTATTGACCAAAAATTCAAATCCAGAATCTGAAACTTGCTGGCCAAACAGAGACAGCTCGCTATTTATTCAATGATAACATCAAACCTGAAGCACAACTCATCAAAAGCAACAGCTCTTACAACAGCAATACTTCAGGGATGAAAATAAACATGACCCTCAAGAGTACTTAAGGTCATTGGTCAACCCACAGGCCAGTTCTAGAGGTCTCTGCACCAACATAAAATGCGACATAAAATACTTGGCAGGTCATCAATATTTCAGAAGCTCCAGTGTCCATGTCAGGAGGTCATGCATTGTGCACAATAGACTTAAAAAATATAAATAAAACATGGCTCTCTTTGTTGCAGTAATTTGGTGCTGCTCAGTTAGGATTGAGACGAATGGTGACCATTTTTAAATGCACTTTTGTAAGTGCCAGTTCGACCCAGGCCCAATGATAATCCTAGTGTCACTTTGCCAGATCCAATCAGAATTGGAGTTTTGCAGCAAGGGAGTGAGTTCAGTAAAGAAGCTCAGGGTAGTTTTCTTTCACCAGTGTTTCCCAGAACTAACAGGTGACTATACTTCCATAGTTTCAACACTGAAGCAGACTTAGTTACCAGCCTGATCATAGAACCCGTACAGTGTGGAAGCAGGCCTTGCGGCCTATAGGGTCTACACAGATCCTCTGAACAGCATCCCATCCAGACTCTCAGTCCCAACGCTATTCCTGTAACCCTGTATTTCCCATGGCTAATCCCCCTAGGCTGCACGCCCCTGGACTGTGGGAGGAAACCAGAGCACCCAGAGGAAACCCACACAGACAAGGGGGAGGGGGGGGGGGGAAATGTGCAAACCCCACACAGACAGTTACCAGAGGGTTGAATCAAATCCGGGTCCCTAGTGCTATGAGGCTGCAGTGCAAACACTGAGCCACCCTGCAGCTGACATGGGGATATTTAACTAATAGCGATCATAATATAATCAAGCTCATGTTTGAAAGTGGGAGTTGCAAAACTGAAATCTTGTCTGAGATCCTAGATTTAGGAAAGGCTAACTTAAAATGGACATGACAGGGATTGCCCCCAGGAAACTGGGCGATTCGACAGGTAAGAGACAGCCAGAGGGATTTAAAAAGAAGTTCAAGATGAAACAACAGCAGCTTATTTCTCTAATGAGCAAGAATTCTACTTGTCAAAGCAACAAAGGCATGGAATACTAGTGAGCTGGACACTGACTCTCCTGCCAACGGACACAGTGCCTCCCAGCAACTGCCATAACAGCTCCGAATTTGAACACACTTGTTAAATCTGCCCGTAAACGTCTCCCTTCTGAGGAGAGCAATTTCAGCTTCTAGAAGTATCACCAGATGACTGAACTCCCTCATCCCTGATGCCATGCTAGTAAATCTCCTTGGCACCTTTTCAAAGACTTCTGCGTCTTTTCAAAAGTGTTGTGATCAGAATAGGACGCAATACTCTTGTTGAGGTCAAACACAGTCTGAAAGTTGACCATTGTGCTTTGATGAAACAAAAAACCCTTTTGAATCCCTATTGAACAGCCTTATTAGCTTGTCCTGCTTTCAAAGATTAGTACATTAGACCCTCTGATCTCTCTGCTCCTGTTCCATGCCCCACTCTCTTTTACAACCATACATAAAAACAGGAAACACAAAGAGGACTAGGCCATGGGAACCTCAATGCCTCTGCAGAATCCAATAACATGCTGCTTTCAGCTGTCTATAATCAATGCCTAGGTATAACAAAGCTGATTACTCTTTCAGATTCTCTTTGAAAGATAAGATTCCATCAGATCACCCCCTCACACCTTCAGCTGTGTTTCAGCTGGTGGCACACTCATTCATGAGACAGAAACTTGTGGGTAAACTCCAATTCGAGGGAGAGAGCACATAAACCCAGCTGACAATATAGTACTGAAGGTATGCTGCACTGTTGGAGATGTCGCTTTTTGGTTTAGAAACTGAACTGAGACACCATAACTCCCGCATCTGCTGCCTTGCTGGTTGGTCAATACACCGATAAAGGTGCACCAGTCTGCTAATGACCCAAGAGATCCCTACCAGTAACAGCCACTCAATGTGGCTGTGTTTCAATCTCTTCAGGACACGTATTGGTCTCTGAGAGTGCCAAATGAATTCTGTCAAAAGTGATTGGGGGATGAGGGTGGGGGGCACTGCAGATGAAACATCTCCAAGAACCCCCTCTCCCACTGAGCCCATGAGGACCTTCAACACCCAGACCAGAGAACAGTGGGACTTTGGCAAGGGAAAGTGTAAATGATGATGTGACAGGATGAGGAGCAGGGGAGTTAGCCCTGGCATCCTGGCCAATATTTATCCTTCAATCAATATCAAAAAGCCAGCTTCCAGTCATTATCCCTTTGCTGTTCGTGGGAGTTTGCTGTGCCCAAATCATTATTTCCCACACTGGAATAATGACTTCAAGAACAAAAATACTTCATTACCTGTAAAACATTTTCAGAAGCTCTTTGATCCTAAAAGGCATGATATAAACGCGAGTTACACTTTCCCCTTTCTTAAACTCCCCAGAGTAGAGGCTGAAAGGTAACCCTGCTTCAGGAGCCAAAGCACTGGTTTGGAAAGTAAACTCAACTACAAGAACAGCAAGGTTTTATACAGACTGTATGGCCAAAAGATCTTTCTCAGGTTTCAGGGAAGCAGGGAAAGCTGTTTTCATCCCAAGGCTATTTGGAAACCTGGGAGGAATTCCAGCAGAGAGAGGAATTGGTATTTTATTGGTTTTCAACCACGCAGAGACGCTTTAACATTTTAGTAAACGGCTGAAAATAATTGCTGCAGAAATTTTCCCAAAAGGACAGCTTCAGGCAAGCAAAGAAAAGAACTTAGTAAAGCAATAATTGCTTATAAAAAGCATTTTAATTGGGCTCCCATGATAGCAGAGGACAGTAACTCAGCATGGAGAGCACAGTGTTCTCAATGATAGACCGTGGCACTAATGGCTATGAGCCTTTATGGTTAGGCGTTGGTCTAGATGTAAGCTGAAGCCAATTCTAATGTTCATCATCAGTGTCCCCAACCCCTATGTGCAAACAATTGCAGAAAAAACTGGATATTACATTTACACCTCATATATTAGTCTTGGAGGCTGTGCACCACGGATTCAGCAGATTGGAAGAGAGGCTGGAAGGGTTTAATTATGAGGATAGGTCATACAGGCTCCTTTCAGGAGCGACTAAGGGATGATTTAATTGAGGCAATTATGATCATTTAAGGATGTGATCGTATAGGCATATAGGAACTATTTCCTCTATGTTTTGTTTGAGAGAAAAAGGGAGATGGGGGGGGATTCTAGAAGAAGGCAGCGAGCAGTGCTAAGGAGATATATTAGAAACTCTTCACACAGAGTTGGAGACACATTCATGCCACTTCAGTACCATGATTGGGGCATCAATTAATAATGTCAAGACTAAGCTTGATTCTTCTTAGGTAAGAATATGAAACAACACTGACCAAGGTGGGTTTCTTTATTCATTCAAAGGATGAGGACGTCACTGAGCAGGCAGCATTTAACACTCAATCATAATGTCCCAGAGGGCAGTTAAGAGTTAACCACATTACTGTGGGTCTGAGTCACATGTAGGCTAGACCAGGTAAGGATGGCAGTTTCCTTCCCTAAAGGACATTAGTGAACCAGGTGGGTTTTTCCGATAATCGACAATGGATTCAAGGTCATCATTACACTTTTAATTCCAGATATTTTTGTTGAATTCAAATTCTACCATCTGGTGTGATGGGATTCGAACTCGGATCCCAGACATTACCTGGGTCCCTGGGGTGACAGTCCAGAGATAATACTACTAAGGCCATTCCCCCCCCCAATACAGAAACATACTTGAGGCTGAGATGGCTATATGCCAGTGGTCATTCCCGATTACATGGAGGGCTGTACGGGTAAGCTTGACCAAATCTGCTAACCTGAACTACCAGCAAATAAGATTCTACTCAGAGACTGAGTCAGAGAATCAGGAAACTGTGGGTAAATCTGTCCCAGTGAATTCACGTGAAGCTGACATTGCTGACGGTTTTTGCTCTTCAGCTGCTATCCTTCTCTCCTTCAAATCTGCTATCGATCTTACAGCAGCTGCCCCATTTCCATCCTCCCTCTCTTTTCCAAAGACCTTGAATGTGTTGTTGCTTCCCAAAGGAGTGTCATCTTTCCTGAAACTTCACTCTTTTCTTCTGACATGAACCACCGGCTCTAATTAAAGTCACAAAAACCCCCCTAAGTGACAAAGGCAAACCTTCAGAAACTGTTTGCAGCCTTTGACTTCCACCCCCACCACCATCCCCCAGCACTACCCCAGCTAGGTGAGGCCCAACAGCCCTGTCATGTTGTTTCCTTTTTTTTTATCCAATACCTCTTTAAAAGTTATTACCCAATCTCCTTTTAACACTTCTATTAAATCAACTCTTAACCATCGCTGCTTTAAGGACAGCTTTGTTGCAGAAGTGAAGTCTTCATCACTGACACCATTCTAAAAGTCTCCTCTGCTGGATGTAGGTTTGCTCGCTGAGCTGGAAGGTTCGTTTTCAGACATTTTGTCACCATACTTTGTAACATCATCAGTGAGCCAGTGTTACCTAGTATGGTGATGAAACATCTGAAAATGATCCTTCCAGCTCATTGAGCAAACCTACATCCAGAACCTCAACCTGAGCTACAAATCTTCTCAAATCTCGTTAGTCTCCTCTGCACCCTCTCTAAGACGTTCCCATCGTTCCTAAAACACAACAGGCACAAAACTGAACACAACATTTCAGATAGGGCCGACGCAATAGTTCATAAAAGTTTTAGCATAACCTCCTTGTTCTTCTACTCTGTGCCCTGGTTTATAAAATCCCACATTCCATCTTAAAAAGACAGATTCATCAACTGGTCCTACCACCTTCACAGATTTTTCTGTATGATACCCCTGTGTCTTTGTCTTTGGTCACCGCCTCCCTCCCTTCCCCTCCTCCTCCCCCCCCCTCCCCCGATAAGGTTTTTACCTCAGTGTCTTTACGAAGCTGAATGGAGACTTTCATGAGAGAAGGTGATTAAAAGTAAACATGACACCAGGCACAGAAAGCTTCTCTCTCATTGGAATGGACTATAAATTCCTGATTAAAGGTAAATGATTCAGCTTCAAGCACAAACAGCAAGTGTTCAGAATGACAGAACCCCTTTCCTCCCTCCTACAGGGCTATATGTTATTTTCACTATTACTGGGTCTTTGCAACTCATTGACACTTTGAGGAAGAAGATGCAATGAAGGTAAAACTTACTTGAATTTGAATTGTGGAAACATTGTTAAGATGTGAACAACATTGAATAGTACTTCTTACAGAAACTGGCTCACAGACAAATGAATGCTCCCTGTTGCATTCTTACACTTAACACAACCTTCTTGTGAAAACTGAAAACCACTAAAGGATGGATTTTTGCTGGGTAGAGGATCTCAAAAGATTTGATGTGTAAATGTAGCTGGAATGCATTTGATCTAATCTGATCAGAATAAATTATGTTGTTGGAACAGGTTTGAGGAGTTGAATAGTTTCCTCCTATTCCTATGTTCAGCACCACTGAGTCAGCACTAGGGCTCTGTCTCAGTCTGAGGTTCACCAGGTACTGAGCCCTTGTCTGCGTGCTCTGTTCAATTCTACCTTCTCCTGAGGTAGTAACCCAACACTCCCCACTACCCACCATTCATCCTTACCTTTAAAGAATTTTCACAACAGTGCAAAGTTCCGTAACCCACGAGCTGGGAAAGGAAGAAAAAGAAAGAAACAGTGCAATGGAGGGATTAGGGTGAAGAAAGCACACACAGTAGGAAACATCAGTGACAAAAATAATTATTGATGTAAATAAAGTTAGCAGCAAGGAAGATCAGGAATAAGTCTACATAATACGTGGTACTGAACACAAGGAAAAGTAGTGTTGACAAGTATAGGGAAAAAACATGGAGCGATGAATTCTAAATTATTCAAAAGTAAATAAACTGGGAGAATCTGAAAATTAGTTTTTTACAAAACTGCATTAAAATCAAGAAGTACACCATTCCTTGAGTTTTTAGAAAGTCTCCAGTTAAATCAACAATTCTGGAAACCACTAGGTGGCACAGTAACATCATGTGTGAAATGACTGGAGCACTGTGTATCCACAGACTAATTGTGTCCATGCCAAACTCCTTCACCAGCTGTGTTTGGGGATAGTATTGGAGGATTTATTATCACATAACCTCACATCTCCAACTATTCACTTCATGTTCGCTTCATTGATTACTCCTCTTCCCTTTATAGAGTCAAGTGAAAATAAATCAAACTCTTCATTTATCTTGACTGTCAGTCAAACAGTCCTTCCCCATCACCCTATGCCAATCTCAAGCGGTCATAACAAATGAAAACAAATACAATTTTGTTTGGTTCCCTGATGGCTTTCTCACAGTCGTCTTGTGCAGATTACTCAGGTTCTTGGAAACTTCCTGGAGGACTTTGTATCCTGCCCATCCCCCTTCTAAAACAGGAGCAAAACAAACTTCAGAATATTTCACCAGTAATTCTTCCAAACTCGGCAGATGTGTAAACCTACCTTCTCAGACCACAGACTGACTGGCCTGTTGAACATCTCAATTACTTATTTCAAATTTCCAGCATTTGCTATGCCATCATCCAATAACCAGGACAGTTCAACCAAACACAGTCAAGTTCACAGGAGTGTTCAGAAATTTAAAAATATTTACTGTGTCCAGCACACTGGACACAGTAAATAGTATATATAAAATTGTGTACTGCTGAAAAAGACACATTTTGTCAAAGCTTTTCACCACACATATATCAGGACAACATGCAAGAAATACCAAACCAAAGGGAAAACGTTATTTAATTTGTACAGGAAGACAATGCTCATCATTGACAAATGGATAGTGATTGATAAAGGCATTCCCAATGTGAACATGATGACTAACAGTTAACAGCCAAGCTTTGTATTTTATACTAGACAGGTTTATTCTGATTGGTCAAGGTGTTGCCTGATAAAAGAACCAGTCACTGTTCTTTCTGCCTGTAAATGATATGGCTCCGTGCATTAACATACAGCTTCCAGCAGGCACAAATGAATGACACTGAAAGCAGAATTGACACTCCTAAATTGGTCGCCAGCAAAACACACAAGATAATATAGCAAATGTTGTTCATTTACAGCGTCTCCGCTAATGGTGGATTTGATTTGTGAATTTCGTAACATCAGGCTGGTTAAGGACAGTCTGCACCTTGCTTGTCATGAACCGTCGAAGGAGATGTTGTTTAACTGCATCCATCAGTCTTCAGGATGTCTAGCCAACATACAGAGTATCACACTGGCACCGAAGCTCATATACCACATTAGTAGTTTGCGTAAACAGGCAGAACATATTTTTGGATTGACGTGAATTTCCTGTTAATAGCAAATAGCAATCACACTGCGACTGCATGGTAGTCCATGTGGCCATACACCCTTGTTTTATGCAGACAAAGTACATCTGTACACACAGAGTCTATCGTATGCAACAAAATAGGTAACTGCCATTCTCTGGTTCATTTCTTCGGGCAATACCTTGACTAATTAGTGTCAACCCACCGGGTTTAAAATTTAAACAGTTAACAGGTTGGCACAGTGGTTTGCATATGCCAGGACCTGGGTTCAATTCTAGTCTTGAATGATTTTGCGTGTGGAATTTGCATACTTTTCCCATATCTGCATGGGTTTCGTGTGGAAACTCTAATTTCCTCCAACAGTCCAAGGATGTGAAGGTTAGATGGACTGGCCATGCTAAATTGTCCTTTTGTGTGTAGGCTAGGTCGATTAGCCAGGGTAAATGCTGGATATGGGATCGGGCAGGGACCGAGTTTAGGGGATGGAATGCTCTTCGACAGGTTGGTACAGTCTCGATGGGTAAATGGCCTCCTTCTGCACTGTAGGGATTCTATGAACTGACATTCCTCAGTAACTGGTGCATTTTCCATTCCATCAGCGTCCACTTGCCAACCAAAGTACCCCTGTGTTGTAGCACCAATGTATTAGTCTCTTGTTACTTTAGTATTTATCATGAATTATCCTGATGAATGTAAGACGAAAATTTTAGACAAAATGTATCTTTTTCAGCAGTACTCAATTTCTGTATGAACTAACAACTTGTTTTAATAAAATTGTACATGCCTTTTTTCTCTTTGTACACTGTGAATTTCTCAGTTATAAAACAATTTGAGATAGGGGTGAGAGGGCAAGTGTGTTGGACTGACAGTCCAAAAATATCCAATCAACTAAGGAAAATTACATTACATTCCCAATTTATAGAGAAGAGGACACCATGATTGGATGCACCAAGTGACCAATGAGGATCATGCTGGAAAATTAGGGGTAGCTGGTAAAATAAATAAATCTCAAGGAATACGTCCAACCTGAGTCAACAACCAGGGAGATGAAGTAGATGCTAGATAGAGCATTCCCAGGTCAGAATCTAGTTGATGTTGTACAATACACCACCTCCCTGTGAGAGGCGGCAATATTCAAGGCTATGGTTTCACCGGGAACATAAGTAGGCACTTGTTCTGAATTATTCTCCCCTCTACTTGGCACTATGACGCTGAACTTTCTCTTCCTTAACTTCTGTCCCCAGATATTCCACATTCTTATTCCACTCCAACACAAATACTTCAAATACTCCTCGATACTGCTGCAGCGTAACCCCTTCAAGATTTTCAATGAGACACCCTCACTAATTTAAGTGAGTGATGACGGGGAGAAGGTGAGTAATTGGGATTGCAGGATGGGAATGAAGGTGGGTAGGTGGGATTGCAGGATATGGGAATGAAGTTGGGTAGGTGGGATTGCAGGATGGGGAAGAAGGTGGGTAGAAGGGATTGCAGGATGGGGTTGAAGGTGGGTAGGTGGGATTGTAGGATGGGGAAGGTGGTGGGTAGGTGAGATTGCAGGACGGGGTTGAAGGTGGGTAGGTGGGATTGCAGGAT
>NC_057721.1:82026843-82068930 GCF_004010195.1 Chiloscyllium plagiosum
ACAGACCTGTCCCCACCAGTACTGTACCCCAGTGTTACACAATCACAGACCTGTCCCCACCAGTACTGTACCCCAGTGTTACACAGTGACAGACCTGTCCCCACCAGTACTGTACCCCAGTGCTACAGTGGCAGACCTGTCCCCACCAGTACTGTACCCCAGTGTTACACAGTGACAGACCTGTCGCCACCAGTACTGTATCCCAGTGTTACACAGTGACAGACCTGCATAATTGTTATTGATCTCAAAACACACACTGAAGGGAGACACAATCTCCACTTGTGGTATCCTCGTGACAACACTTTATCTAATTCGGAAGAACTGAGGAAATGAGTGGAAATATATTTGGAATGCATAAACTTGGAAAGTTGAATGTGCTATAAAGTAACACTCATGAGAATTATTAACAGCAAGACTTGAAACCAGGCATTAATGAGGAGTTAATTTGTCATGGTCAGGTATGGTGGTTAATGAAGGAAAAACAGGAAACCAACAAAAACTCATGTGATAAATGTAAGTGTCTGAGATTGAGTTTAGGGTTGATGCATGTGTGTAGGTGCGTGCGTGCGGGGGAGAGGAATGTGGGGAATAGGGTCAGACACAGAGGGGTTGTGAGAAGGGAGGGCACGTGTGCATAAGGAGGGAGGGGGGTTATGAGAGGGATCTCTATGCATGTGAGAAAATGATTCTCATGTCCCTGGGAGATGTGGGGCCATGAGAATCAGTGATGCATGTGAAGGGACTGTGTGCCTGTTAGGGCTGTGCATTCACATGGAAGGCGTGTGTGTAAGGCGTGCGTGTAAGGCTGTGTATTCATGAGGGATATTTATGAGTAATTTTGTGTGAAAGCTGGGCATGTGTGCGTTCAGCTGAGAGGGGACAGTGAGTGCATCAGTGTGTGCATATAAAAGAGAGAGGAATAGGGATATATGCTCAGGCAGTTCCTTGTACACCAAAAGGCTGGTGTGTGTGTGTTTTATAGAGGGGTGGGTATGTATGCATGTTTTAGAGGGGTGGGTGTGTGTTTTAGAGAGGTGTATGTGTGTTTTAGAGGGGAGTCAGGTGAGACTGGTGGGGGTGGGTGAGAATGGGTGTTTGGGTGAGATAGAGGGGTGGGTGTCAGATGAGACAGGGGATTGGGTATCCGCAAACAGAGCTTTGTATTTTGGAAGCATGAGTTCATACATCAATGCATCTTGGAAAGCCTCAAGTGTAAATGTACAGGTTTATGGAATAGAAGAATTTCCTATCAATTTTAGGGAAATACATCTAAACTAATTCCCGCAGGTTTCTTAAGATATCCAAGTGACTTTTCTATAGAAACAATGTGTGATATGTCTGCGTCAGTCGATGGCGTGAAAGTGCGTGTGGAGTACATGTGTGTGCACGTACTGTGAATACTCAATATTTCTAATCTCAGATAAAATGTCTATTCTTAATTCAACCATGATCCTGAATAGACATCACACTCCATGTAGGCGTCATCCTTCCTCACTCAGAACAACAATATACTTCAGAAGATCAATCCAGGCATAATTATTGCCCTTCTGTTCTGAGAATATCAATTATAGAATTTACAGAAATTAGGAACATGAGTTGAGCATTGTGAACAATAATAAAGATCATTTTCTAAAGCAGCTTCCATAGACCCCGTTAGTTTCTAAGCTGGCCACTGTCCTGGGGTAAACCTGGTTGCTGGAACTAGCCAGATTAATAGGAACTAAACTTCTTCCAAAATGGTGATAACACCAGCAGTAGTACATTAGATACAGGCACAGTGATACACATCCTCCATTTTACTTTCACTCGAACCTAAACGTTCATTCTGTTTCTTTCTCCATTAACGCTGCTGGACCTGCCAAGTTTCTCCAGCAATTTACTTTTGCTGGAGTTTAGTGTGAAGTTTGTTTTAGGTGCCTGGGAGAGACATCCAATGAAGACTAAAGAACAAAGATACTACAGCACAGGAACATGCCCTTCGGCCCATCAAACCTGCACTGACAGGATGCCTTCCAAAACAAAAAAAACTGCTGCCTCTATGCTGTCCATATCCCTCTATTCCTTGTCTACTCATGAAGTAGGGCTTATGCCAGAAACATCGATTCTCCTGTTCCTTGGATGCTGCCTGACCTGCTGCGCTTTTCCAGCAACAGCTCTGATCTCCAACATCTGCAGTCCTCACTTTCTCCTATTCATATGTCTGTCAAGATACCTCTTAAACATTGCCATTATATCTGTTTCTGCCACCTACCTTGGCGGCGCTGTCCAGGCACTTACCCTGGTGTGTTGAAAAAAAAAATTGCATCTCACATCTCCTTTCAACTTTCCTCCTTCTACCTTAAACTTATGTGCCCCCAGTAATAGACATTTCTATCCTGGGAAGAAGACTCTGACTGCGCTTTCCTTTATTGGTCAGAGCATTGAGTACTGATGTTGGGAGGTCATGTTGCGGACATGTTAGGTCCTATTGATGTGGCCACTTCCAGCAACAGGTTTACTCCAGGACGGTGGGCAATTGAGAAACTAATGGTGTACAGGACATTGGTTAGGCCACTTTTGGAATACTGCGAGCAATTCTGGTCTCCTTTCTTTCGGATGTTGTGAAACTTGAAAGGGTTCAGGAAAGATTTACAAGGATGTTGCCAGGGTTGGAGGGTTTGAGCTATAGGTAGAGGTTGAATAAGCTGTGGCTGTTTTCCCTGGAGTGTCAGAGGCTGAGGTTTATAGAGGTTTATTAAATCATGAGGGGCATGGATAGGATAAATAGACAAAGTCTTTTCCCTGGGGTGGGGGAGTCCAGAACTAGAGGACATAGGTTTAGGGTGAGGGGGGTAAGGTATAAGAGAGATTAAGGGGCAACTTTTTCACAGAGAGGGTAGTGCACGTGTGGAATAAACTGCCAGAGGAAGTGGTGGAGGCTGGTACAATTGCAACGTTTAAAAGGCATCTGGATTGGTATATGAATAGGAAGGGTTTGGAGGGATATGGGGTGGGTGCTGGTAGGTGGGACTAGATTGGGTTGGGATATCTGGTTGGCATGGACGGGTTAGACTGAAGGATCTGTTTCCATGCTGTACAGCTCTGTGACTCTCCATTCTTTCCATGCCGCTTATAATTTTGTAAACTTCTATCAGGTCGCCCCTCAGCCTCTGATGTTCAATCAAAAACAAACCAAGTTTATCCAATTTCTCCTCACAGGAATTCCTCCCCAAATCAGGCAACATCCTGGTAAACTGTACCCTCTCCAAAACCTCTGCATTCTCCTGGCAGTGTAACAACCATAACTATACACAATGTTCCAACTGTGGCCGAACTACAGCTCTGTACAGTTGCAACATGACTTGCCAATTTTTATACTGTCTGCCCTGAGTGATGAAGGTAAGCACACCATATGCCTCCTTGACCACCTTATCCACTTGTATTGCCACTTTCAGGGAACTATGGACCTATGCACTGAGATTCCTCTGCATGTTAATGCTTCCTTCCTGTATTAGACTTCAAAAATGCATCACCTCGCATTTATACCGATTAATTTTCATCTGCCATTTCTCTGCCCAAGTCTCCAGCCCATTTTTCTCCTGCTATTAACTGAAGCAATACTGCTCACTATCTGCAGTCTTTGTGTTGTCCACAAACTTACTGATCAGGCCAAGAAACTTTGGCCTCCAAATCAGTGATGTACATTACAAACAACAGGGGTCCGAGCACTGATCCCTGTGCAACATCACTGGTCACAGATCTCCAGTCAGAAAAACTCCCTTTCACCATTACTGTCTGTCTTCTATGACTAAGCCGGTTCTGTATCCAACTTGCCAGCTCACTGTGGAACCCTTGTGACTTTATTTCCTGTATCAGCCTGCGATGAGGAACCTTGTCAAAGGCTATGCTGAGGTCCATACGACAACATCCACTGCTTTGTCATTATAGTCATCTTTGTCAAGCCTTCAACAAACACAATCACGTTTTTGAGACACACCTCCCACACAAAGCCATGTTGTCTATTGCTAATAAATCCATATTTTTTCGAATGCGAGCAAATCCTGTCCCTAACAATCTTCTCCTATAATTTCTTTACCACTGACACAAAGCCCACCGGCTTCTAATTTCCCAGATTATCTCTGTTGCCCTTCTTAAACAAAATAACAATTTTGGCCATTCTCCAATCATCTGGGATTTCTCCTGTGATTGAAGAGGATACAAATATTTTGTGAAATTTCTGTTATTTCCTCCCTCAGTATTCTGGGATAGATCCAATCAGGTCCTGGGGATGTGTCTATCTTAATGCTTTTTAAACCACTCAATACCATGTCCTGTTTTACATTGACATGCCCTAAAATATCAACATGCCTCTCCTAAGTCTCACCATCCATGTCCTCTTTAGTGTACACCAATGCACAAGGCATTTGTTATAGATCTTAACCACTTCACCTGGTTCCATATACAAATTCCCTCCTTTATCACTGAGTGAACCTACCCTTTCCCTTAGCTATTCCTTTGCTCCTTATTTATGTACAAAACACCTTTGGATTTTCTTTAATCCTGTTTTCCAAGGACATTTCATGGCTCTTTTTAACCCTCCTAATTCCTTGTTTGAGATCTTTCTTGTTTTCTTTGTATGTTTCAAGGGCTCTGTCTGTCTCCAGTTTCCTAAACCTTGGTTTTTCTTTTTGATTAAGCTCACAACTTCTCTTGTGATCCAAGGTTTTCCAATCTTGCCATCCTTATCCTACATCTTCACGGGAACATGCTGGTCCTGAACTCTAATCAACTGACCTTTAAAAGATTCCCACATGTTAGATGTGGATTTAACCTGAAACAACCATCCCCAGTCTACATTCCACAGTTCTTGCCTGATATTGTTGCAGTTAGCCTTTCCCCAGATTAGTACTTTCACCCAAGGACTAGTCTTATCCTTATCCATAAGCAACTTCAAACTTATAGAATTATGGGCACTGTTGCGGAAATGCTCTCCCACTGAAACTTTGATTCACTGCTGGGCTCATTTCCCAATACCAGGTCTAGTATAGGTCCTTCGCTAGTTGGACTATTTATAAACAGCTTCAAGAAACCTTCTTGGACATATCTAACAAATACCACTCCCCCAGCAACCCCATCACTCCCCACAATCCAAGCCCATGACACCAAGCAAATCCCAGTAAATATCACAGAAGTCAGAATTCCCCACCATAACAACCATGCTGTTTTCACAATTTTCCATAAACTGTCCACATACCTATTCCTTTATCTCCTGCTGGCAGTTACTGGGCCTGTCGTACAAAGTGAGTGTACCCTTCCTGTTCCTGAACTCTACCCATAAGGCCTTGCTAGATGAGCCCTCCAAAGTGTCCCCCCTCAATACAGCTGTGCTGATCTCCTTCAACAGCAACAAAACTCCCCCACCTCTTTTACATCCCCCTCTATCTTGCATGAAACATCTAAATTCTGGAATTTTAAGCTGCCAGTCTTGGGTCTGGAATCCCTATAGTGTGGAAACAGGCCCTTCAGCCCAACAAGTCCAACTGACTCTCTGAAGAGTATCCCAACCAGACCTATTCACCTATCTTACATTTACCCCTAACTTACACATCCCTGAACACTATGGGCAATTTAACTTGACCAATTCACCTAACCGGCACATCTTTAGATGGTGGGAGGAAACAGGAGCACCTGGAGGAAACCCACACAGATATGGGGAGAATATGCAAACTCCACACAGACAGTCGCCTGAGGTTGGAATCAAACCCGTGTTCCTGGCGCTGTTGCAGTGCTAACCACTGAGCCACTATGCTGCCTTTTTTCAAAAGCATACTATACCTGGTATTCCCAGGCTGTGTCCCATCCAAGTACTAACCAGGCCTGAGTCTGCTTAGTTTCTGAGATCAGATGGGATCGGGTGTTTTCAGACTAGTATGGACACAGGCTTGTTCTTTTCTTAACCAGGCTTGGATGGCCAAAGGCCTTGTTCCTGTGCTGTTTTGTTCTTTGTTCAAACAAAGGGAAACTCTATGTCGTGAGTGTACAGAAATGCTCCAACTGTCCCAGCCAGAATCTGAGCAAAGAGCTTTAGGGTGGAGTTGTTGATGACTTTCCAGTGAGGTGAGTGTATTTGTAAGGATATTGTTGGAATAAAGAGAGTAGCATTAAGGTGAATCATCTTCTGATGTCTGTAATTAAATTTCTCCAATGTTTCTTTTGTGTAGTGCGACACTGTTAATTGCTACCTTACTGTTAACAGCAGTCATTCTCACCTCACCTCCAGAGGTCAGCCCTTTTGTTCAAGTTTAGTTCAAGGCTATTAGAAGGTCAGGAGCTGAGAGGCCCTGATGGAACACAAACTCAACACCACTCCGGATTGGCAAAAGCTTCTTGGTAACAAGACAACTTCCATCACCTTGCTGCTGATAGCTGGGAATTGACTTATGTGCTGCTGATTGACTGGATTAGATTTGTCCTGCTTTCCTATTTGGGAATAATGTAAGTTTGAGGCCAGTTTCAAAGTTGTTCTGGAACAGCTTGGCTAGGGCTGTGGTTAACCCTGGAGCAAAGGTCTTCAGTATTACTGACTAAATGTTGTCAAGGCCTACAGCCTGTAAAGTATCCAATGCCTTCAGCAATTTCCTGAAATTACATGGAATGCATTGAAATGGGTAAAGGCTGGTATCTGTGATGCTGGGGACCACTGGAGGAGGCTGAGGTGGATCATCCACTTTGCACTTCTGGCTGAAGATTGCTGTGGATAGATAAAAGAAGCTGGGATTGTTCTCCTCACAAGACAGGGTTGACAGGAAATTTGATCGAGATATTCAAAATCACGAGTACTCTAGACATAACAGATTGAGATAGGGACCATTTGGGAAGGACCAAGGATGCAGGTTCTGCCAAACTCGCATCGGGCCCATGAACAATTTTTTTCAACAAAAAAGAAACCATTCCTATTGGTGAGAGGGTCAGGAACAAACTGACACCAATTAAAGGGATTGACAAAAGAGTCAAAACTGGTACAAGGGAAACAATGTATGGTACAGGGCTTTTCCGCAGGAGTTCCTTGGGATACCTGTACTTTAAACAAAATGTATAATTTTGAATAATGTATAATAATGAAAAAAAATGCAGGCTTATAGAGAAAACACAGGAATGTGGGACTAGGTGATTTGCCATTGCAGACAGATGACGGGTCAAACAGATTCCTCTGTGCTGTTGACACAGAATACAGAACATAGGACAGTACAGCAAAGGAATGGGCCCTTCGGTCCATGATGTTATGCCAAACATGATGCCAAATTAAACTAATCCCTTCTGCCTGCCCTTGGTCCATAACCATGGACATTCATGTGCTTACATAGAGGTCCCTTAAATGCCCCATCATATCTGCTTCCACAACCACCCCTGGCAGTGCAATCCAGATGCCTCCCACACTCTGTGTTAAAAAAAATCATACTCCTCACATCTTCTTTGAACTTCTTCCCCCTCACTTTAAATGCATGCCCCCTAGTATTAGACATTTCAAAATTGGAAAAAGAGTCTGCCCGTCAACCCCATCTACGCATTACAGAATTTTCTAGACTTCTATCAAGTCTCCCCTCAGCCTCCACTGCTCTAAAGAAAACAACCTCTTGTTATAGCTCATCCCCTCTAATACAGGCAGCAACCTCTTCTCCATCCTCTCCAAAGCCGCCACATCCTTCCTGCAATATAGCGACGAGAACTGAGCACAATACTCTCAGTGCAGCCTAACCAAAGTTTATAAAACTGCAATATGACATTCTGACTCTAGTACTCGATGTCCCAGCTGTTAAAGGGAATATGCCATATGCTTTCTTTACTACCCTAGCTGCTTGTGTGGCCACTTTCATGGAGCTATGTACCTTAACCCCAAGATCCTTCTGTACATCAATTCTGTTTGTTAACTCTAACTCCTTAAAATTTGATCTCCCAAAGTGCAGCATCTCACACTTACCTGTACCTGCGGTTATTGGATTCTATGACTCAGTGAAAATCATCTGACAGCAACAAGCTGGAAAAACCAGTGAATGTAAAAGGTGGGCTACTAACACAGATGAACAGTAACTGATGGAACTGATGCTAGCTGTAGTGAGGGAACTGTCAGTCACAGGACATCTAACTTCAAACACAGACTATATACAGCAAAGAAACAGATACATACAGCATAAAGAAGGGCATGTAACCAAAGATGCTGTGTCCACAATGCTACCTGGTCTGCTGACTTGAGCACGACACTAACCGAAAGACATGCAAAGTTCAGCAAGTACACTGATTTTACAGCCTGTAACAATTCTGCAAAACTGCTTTCTCTCACAAAAATGAGTGGCTGAGATTTGCAGCCTGCTTCCCAGATGCTCATTTTCACTTTGATAAGTTGGCAAAGCAAGAAGAGAAAATAAAACTGAAGTGATAGAAAATTTCAGGAGATACAGGAAGTCTTGGCTCGAGTGGAACCTATGTGCAGGCGATGGGATTCTTCCCTCTGGATCCAAACAGACCGGATGCCAGCACTCTCAAACACTGCTTCATTGTAATAACAATTTGCATTTACATAACAACTTTAACATAGTATAATGTCATATGTCAATTCACAGGAACATTATCAAATAAAAATTTGATCAAAATACTTTCAAGCAAAGAGGTAGGTTTTAAGGAATGTCTTAAAAGGAGGGTAAACAGAGAGAGGAAGAGAGGTTTAGGAGAATAATTCCAGAGATCCATGCCTAGAAGCTAGAGGTTTAGCTGCCAATAATATACTGACAAAGACGCAAGACACAAGAAATAGTGATCTGAGATCTTAATGAACTGGAGTTTTCCAAGATAGGAGGGGATGAAATATTTCTCAATTTCTGGATTAATGCAAAGAGTGAAGCAGAGAGAAGATGGTACATGCTGTGGTTGATACATCAGTAGCTATTTACTTGAAAACTGAATGCAGATGTTGGACCACAGATGAACACTGGTGGATGCCAGTTGTCTCACTGCAATACAAAAATGTTGGGTAGTTTAACAATGAGCTTTATAACAAAACTGCCAAAACAATTAGCAATTTCAGCTTCAACCATATCACAGAAACCCAGGATTTTCTGTTGAGAAAGAAAAGCACAAACCAATGGGGAATAAAAGTCAATGGATCAAAAGAACAGAAGATGATTTTCAACAGGAACACTGAGCCAGCATAAGACTGTAATATTCACACTCCATAACCCAAATTCAATGTGCACTCTCTTAACCACACATTCAAGGTCTGGCAAACATAAGAATTGTGTGCATCCAGTCCCTCACAAGACTACCTGCGCACACAGGTCATGGGAGCAGGGTAAATAACCAGAGCTTCCTGACTGAGTGGGTAGAGTGCTGACAAACTGGGCCAAGCCTGATGTCTGGTCTTCCATCCAATTTTGTGGCTGCTGAATGAGAATCAAGAACAACCAGCTGTTGCTGCCACTAAGCGGTCCTAAACACCTCTTAGTGATGTGCTCGGATGGCCCGAAAATAAATTACTGTCATTAACAATGAAAAGAAGCAAGGATTTACACTTAGCTACTGCCTCCACAGGCTCACCATTCAACAACTGATCAATTGCTTTGGAAATTCAATCATTATTTTTCAGGTAAACACAGCAACTAATCTACCCACATTAACAAATAAGATAAATGGGCTAGAATCATATTTGCAGCAAAGTCACCATTTAGTCCATTGTGTTTGTACTGGCTCATTTACCACAAGACAATTTCGTGTGTTTGTGACAGGACAGAATGTTTAAAAACAAAATTATAGAACGATACAGCAAAGGAGGAAACCATTGTGCATGTGCTGACTTTGGGTAAAATCATCTACTTAGCCTGTCGCAGTTTCTGTATAAGTTGCAGCCTTTCCCTAATTATATATCTATTAACATGCCCTATAATATGATTAAAAGAGATGTGATTTCCTTTTACATCAGTTGGTTTCTTCTGTTTGTTATAATACATAAGTTTTCAGTAAAACATTTATGACTAAAGCACAGATAGGTCGCACACCATTATGAGGAATCTGTAACCGCGCACAGTCTGCAGCTGATCCATAGTTATAATTACCAATTGTCCTCTAACAACTTAGAGCTTAAAGTTCAAGGTACTTTCATCAACACCCATAAAATGTAACTGAAAACTGGGACTGGAGTAATAAAAGTTGCAGGGCTATATTTAATCGTATCCTGGAAAGGTTTATTAGGTGAGGACGCGAGTCAGGCTGCCCATTAAATGTCGTTATTAAGCAAATCCTTGATTTTCCCTGATGTAAAACTAAACAAAAATCCATTAAAAAGCTTGTTAAAACAGAGGTCACATGACAGACCTCATCAAGAAATGATCAAGCCTGTAAATTACTGTGCAACCTCTGTAACCATTTACACTTTTCCTGCAGGTTAATGAATTTGCATTAGAACAGCCTCCACTTCTCCTGTTTCACCTTATAGCTGAAAACATTCTGTCAAATCTCCTCTGCACCCTTATATCCTTCCTAAAGTGTGACCACCAGAATGGGACATAATGCTCTGGCTGTAGCTAAACCAGAGCTTTATAAAGTTTACCATAACTTCTCTGTTTTGTATCCTTTTATGAATTCAAATTCCCATCTGCTTTGCTCACCACTCTCTCAATATGCCCTGCGAACTTTGAAGATCAACCTCACGGTTTTTTCCCCCATACACATTTTAGAACTGTGCCATTAAGTATATATATAGTCTGTTCTCATTCTCCCTATAGAACCTACTTACCCATTCTGCAGGTCTACCTATATCATGTTCGAGTTCATTTTTGAAACTCATTCAGGGGATATGGGCTTCCCTGGCTGGGTCAGTGCTTACTGCCCATCCTAATTGCTGTGGAGCAAGTTGCTAAGCTGCCTTCTTGAACCGCTGCACTTAATTTGGTGTGGGTTGACCCACAATGCTGTGCAGGAGAGATTTCCAGGATTTTGACCCAGCTTGAAAGAACGCCAATGTATTTCCAAGACGGGATGATGGGTGGTTTGGAACTGAACTTTCAGGGGGCGGTGTTCCCATGCATCTGCTGCCCTTGTCCTTCGAGATGGAAATTGTCCTGGATTTGGAAAGTGCTGTCTGAGAGTCTTTGGAGAATTTCTAATGCACACCTTGTAGATGTTACACACTGCTGCGACTGAGTGAGGTGTGGAGGGAGTGAGTGTTTGTTTATGTGGCGGTAATCAAATGGACTACTTTGTCCTGGATGGTGTTGAGTTTTAGTATTGTTGAACCTGCACACATCCAGACAAGAGCAAGGTATTCCATCACACTCCTGTCTTGTGCCTGTAAGGCTGGAAGTCAACTCAAAGTTTCAAAACTGAGAAAATATAGTTTTCTTGGCAAGAGTTTTAAGGGTTCTAAAGCAAAATGGGAATTTAAAGTCAATGATGAACACACTGGACATGCTTAATAGTTTCATCTTATATTCCTATATTACACGCAACGTGAAACTGGGTGAGACATCACGCTAACCCAATCTGCTCACCCGAGTCAAAATATATTATGAAACCATGAGGCCAATGTATCAATATATCAATGACTATCGTAACTTAGCACTGTGTGCAGCAAAAATAGAACTGGGTGCAGCTTTTGAGAAAAGCTGAGAGAATGCCAGCACAAAGTGTCAGCACGAAGGCAGGGTGACCCTCTCCGGCATTATCATTTTCAAGATTAATGCCCATGAAGGGAATCTTAATCAAGGTCCACCTTCTCACCTTGAAGTCGTCATTTGCATTTTAAAAGATCATAAAGCTCAGAACAACATGATCTGTAAGTAAAAAAGGGCTCCATCAATCAGTGTAATAGGACAACAAACCCTCAGCAGTCAGTGTGTGAATCCTCACTTTGGGATTTATGCAGCTATCAGTGTTGTTCATGGCCAGCAAGGACAGCCAAGTGCCATAGTTCATTCTCAATTGGAAAAAAAACAGTGACAGCCATATTAAACTGCCCTGTGGGAATAGAAAACCACCTGTCCAGATCAATTTCTACACAAGTAGGCCAAGAGGTGGTGTAGCAAGAGATAAAGAGATAGTGCATTAAGTAAAAATAGAAGGGAGAGTGAAGGGAAGAAGAGTTTTAAAGTAGTAAATCCACAGATTATTTTATTTCCTGGCTTCCATCAAACCTTCAGAAATGATTGATATATCAGAAATGGCACTTAGGTACCACTGGTTAATATTGTTTATAGTAGTACATTGAAACTGAGTGTGGAACAGGAGTGTGTTACATTTATGAGGTTTATAAGATAATGTTTTGGAACGGTCTTCAATTTAGAGTTAAGGGAGGTCTGTAATCTGACAGCAAGTCTGGATGGCTTGATTGTTAGACAGTAAAGCCCAGGCTGATTTACTATGAGGAAGGTCCAAGATTTTCATGCTTGGAAACAATGGCTGCAGCCTATGTGCTAACAGAGGAAACACTGCGAGTCTCCAAACTCCCAGAAAAGTGTTGAAATTGTCAGGTTGTAAACAGTTGTGCTTTAAACTGTCCAATTATTTCCAGGACGAGAAAGATTTGAGCACTTCGAGTAGCTAACTAGCATTCCAAACTGAATATAACGCCCATGTAGCTCACATTGCCACAGAGCTGAATTTTGATAAAGGGGAGAGTAAGGAGGAAGCCTCTCTAATACTGGGATTATTGGTAGTCTTGAAAAATGTGTTGCTGGAAAAGCGCAGCAACACATTTTCAGCTCTGATCTCCAGCATCTGCAGTCCTCACTTTCTCCTTATTGGTAGTCTTTTCAACATCCACAATTTTTTGTTTTATTTTCATGTGCAAGACAGGCATAGAATGGGAGACAACCTTGGGGAATAACAGAAATGGAAGAAAGCATAATTTTGGGAAGATTGAGTAAATCATTAGGTGCAGAAGTGTCGTGAAGAGGACTAAAGACTAAATATTTAGGATTTTAAACGTGCAGTTCTATGTGACGTACTTGATAGTTTCTTCCAAAGGTGAACACAGGAAGAGGTAGGATTAGGCATGGAATAGATATGCAGGTGGTGAATGACACGAAGAAGTGATCAGAGGTGGCCTTAGCAATAATGGATGTGACGGGATGAGGAAAACCACATGAGATGGCAAGACTAAGGCCATGAGTATGGTTTGGGGTCGAAATAAATGGGAGAGATTTATGGGGGTATATACTGTAAAATGATGGGGTGAAGTGAGCTGAAGCACTGAAAGTATTAAAATTTGAGACAGTTAGGTTATTGAATTATAGAGGAGTGAAAGGTCCTGGGGAACAGCCAAAAGTGGTGTTGAGGCCACCATCGGATTAGCCAATATCTTACTGAATGGCAGAGCAGGCTCAGTAGGCCAAATAGCCTACTCCTGTTCCTATCTCTTTGGATGATTTGTAAGGTAGAACACAGTGTCAAAAATTGTGGGTTCAAGACCACTTGCATACACTTGAGTAAATAATCTGGCTGATGCTTCCCGCATGGCACTCAGAGAGCACTGTACTGCTGGAGGTGCCAAACTGAGACCTCTTCTGCCACTTTGGTGTAAAATAGGTCATGGCCAATAATCAAAAAAGAGCAGGGACAATTTTTATTGCATAAGCAACATTACCACAACAGATTATCTGGCCAATGTCACATTGTGATATGTGTGCGAGTGTGTAAATTAGCTGCTGGTTTTCCCTACGTTACAATAGTGGCATACTTCAAAGAATAATGTATTATGGGACAACTTGAGATTGTGAAAGATATTTTTGATTGTCTGGGAAAAGCATAAAAAGTAGCAATATTGCAAGGTTAACTTATACATGTTGCAGAACTGTAGTGCAACACTGTATTGGAATAGGCTACAACATCTAAAACAGGATCAGAGCAAGTTATTAAAGCTTGTTCAGGAATTCTCCATTCCTAATAATAAGTATGAACCATTCTCAGTGGTTTGATTGTAGTCAACTCTGAGCATACATCATTGAAGTCTCTGAAGTTTTATCTGTGTGTTTTTTATGCACTGTTTTACAATAAGACACACTGTTAGTACATAATGCTTCATAATATTGACTCAAGGTACCAGACAAAGAGAATGGGCATAGAAAGGGAGACAACAAAACTAACTTAGAAAAATATTTTTAAGCCTGTATTTTCAGAAACCATGTGGGCTATTGGTCTGACAAGAGTGTCTTGCCCTCAGATGTGGACAGCATAATCTGACATCAGCAACGAGGAGAGTATGTGAATTGTCAGTTCTTTCACTGTCCAATGAATTCTTACCAGCCTGTTAAGTTAAAATATAAAGATCTTATGCTACTGATCACAATTCTGAATGGAAATTTTCTCAGTGTCTTGTCTAACAATATTCACTGAATTAAGATGAACGAAACTACTCACTTACTTGCCAGGGCCTTGCATTGGGTGAACTGGCTGCCAGGTCCTTGGCGTCTTCAGGCTCGAAACACTCAATATAAATAATTTATTTCATTTTAGTATAAAATCTATCAGCCAAATTTTTACAGTGGCTTTTTAAAATATCTATTCCTGTTATGCAGATATACTGTGTGATACTTTCATTTGATCACATTGAATCCAGTGTTGTTACAGACTTGTAACCAGCAGTATTGTTCCCTTATATGGTTACCACTTGAAATTCTCCCTTATAGACACAACCTGGTTTGGAAGGTCATATCCCATGGTCTGTAACGTTTGGCTGTTTTTCACCGTTCAAGGAGATGCAGTAAGTTTTTGAGCTGGGTCAGCTCCGAGTCAAGAAAGAGATTCCAACTTGCGGTATGCACATGAATTGAGCATAAGAAGTACAGTTAGTAAGTTTGCAGATGACACCAAAATTGGAGGTGTAGTGGACAGCGAAGAGGGTTACCTCAGTTGACAACAGGATCTGGACCAGATGGGTCAATGGGCTTGAGAAGTGGCAGATGGAGTTTAATTCAGATAAATGCGAGGTGCTGCATTTTGGGAAAGCTAATCTTAGCAGGACTTATACACTTAATGGTAAGGTCCTAGGGAGTGTTGCTGAACAAAGAGACCTTGGAGTGCAGGTTCATAGCTCCTTGAAAGTGGAGTCGCAGGTAGATAGGATAGTGAAGAAAGCGTTTGGTATGCTTTCCATTATTGGTCAGAGTATTGAGTACAGGAGTTGGGAGGTCATGTTGCGGCTGTACAGGACATTGGTTAGGCCACTGTTGGAATATTGCGTGCAATTCTGGTCTCCTTCTTATCGGAAGGATGTTGTGAAACTTGAAAGGCTTCAAAAAAGATTTACAAGGATGTTGCCAGGGTTGGAGGATTTGAGCCATTGGGAGAGGCTGAACAGGCTGGGGCTGTTTACCCTGGAGCGTTGGAGGCTGAGGGGTGACCTTATAGAAGTTTACAAAATTATGAGGGGCATGGATACGATAAATAGGCAAAGTTGTTTCCCTGGGATCAGGGAGTCCAGAACTAGAGGGTATAGGTTTAGGGTGAGAGGGGAGAGATATAAATGGAAACTAAGAGGCAACTTTTTCACATAGAGGGTAGTACGTGTATGGAATGAGCTGGCAGAGGAAGTGGTGGAGGCTGGTACAATTGCAACATTTAAGAGGCATTTGGATGCGTATATGAATAGGAGGGGTTTGGAGGGTTATGGGCCGGGTGCTGGCAGGTGGGACTAGATTGGGTTGGTATATCTGGTTGGCATGGACGGGTTGGACCAAAGGGTCTGTTTCCATGTTGTACATCTCTATGAATCTATGAGAAGGAATCTATGATCCTTGATTTATTTCACAGGGGAGCTAGAGGGATTCGACAGGATAGTTTATTCCTGGTCTTTTCCCTTGCTGTTGGAGCCATCACAGGCCTCAGTCACTGACAGCGTGGGTTAGCTTTCTGATATGGTCACAAAGCAATTTCAATTAAATCCTTCCAGTGAGACTGGTCACTATACTTACCAGCACAGAGTTGGGACGATTGTTTTGAATTTGGGCATCTGTGAAGAACTCTGTGTTATGGTTTAATCGACCATGACCACCATAGTCTGTTGAGTCAGTGTCCAGAACAATTTTATATCTGTACACATTGATTTAAGGAAAAAGGAAGTTACAATTGGAAATGTTATTAAAGTTACACAAGCATGTGGACAATTCATTTACAGTAACAAATCTTACCGTGTGTACACTCAGAAAACTACAGTTCAGCATTCCTTCCAACTGGTTTACATCAATGGTTATCATCCAATGAGCCTTTTCCTACCCTAACCATCTATGCTATTCACCTTAACTATTCCATGTGTTCATATCCTTACCATTCTCTGGATGGGTGGGTGAGTGAGTGAATGAATGATTTTATTGTCACATGTATTTGGTAAAATACAGTGAAAAGTCTTTTGTCGCCACACTCTGGTGCCATTTTGGATTACAAAATGAATAAAAAGAAATTACTTAAATAGAGCTTCATCTTTAATTGACAGAAAAATATAAAGGCAGAAAAATAATAAATAATGTTCAACTTTACAGTCCTTCTTGTCTAGGATGGCTCCAGGGTTTCTATAAAGTGTTCCAATCTCCAGGCTGCAATGAGACCCGTTTCGGGTCCAGTCGATGCTCTAGGAGTCCCTGGCTCTGCTGACACCACTACGCCACGAGGGAGCCCTGATCCAGGCCCACTGCACAGCCAAAGGTGCAATCACCAACACCACCCTCTCCCATGCCCCCACCCCACATTAGGGCAGCATGGTGGCTCAGTGGTTAGCACTGCTGCCTCACAGCACCAGGGTCCCAGGTTCGATTCCAGCCTCGGGCGACTATCTGTGTCAAGTTTGCACATTCTCCCTGTGTCTGCATGTGTTTCCTCCCACAGTCCAAAGGTGTGCAGTTCAGGTGAACTGGCCATGGGAAATTGCCCATAGTGTTAGGTGCATTAGTCTGGGTGGGTTACTCTTCAGAGTGTCAGTGTGGTCTTGTTGGGCCAAAGGGCCTGTTTCCACAGTGTAGGGAATCTAATCTAAAATCATTAGGGAGCCCTGATCCAGACCGACTACATGGCCAAAGGTGCAGTCACCACCCTGCCCACACCACGAGGGAGCTCTGATCCAGCCTTCTCCGTGATGGCACCTCCTCCACTGGCAAGAACATGAGAAAAATAAGGTGATGATGAAAAAGGAAGAGATAGAAGTTTCTCCTGAGTTCCTTTGTGCAATTACCTCTTGATTGTCTCGGATTGAAGGTGGCGACTATTGTGGGCGGCACGGTGGCTCAGTGGTTAGCAGTGCTGCCTCACAGCGCCTGAGACCTGGGTTCAATTCCCGCCTCAGGCGACTGACTGTGTGGAGTTTGCACATTCTCCTCGTGTCTGCGTGGGTTTCCTCCGGGTGCTCCGGTTTCCTCCCACAATCCAAACGATGTGCAGGGTAGGTGAATTGGCCACGCTAAATTGCCCGTAGTGTTAGGTAAGGGGTAAATGTAGGGGTATGGGTGGGTTGCGCTTCGGCGGGTCGCTGTGGACTTGTTGGGCCGAAGGGCCTGTTTCCACGCTGTAATGTAATGTAACCTAATCTAATCTAAAAACCTCTCTATGGTTATCAGATTGAACTCCTTTGTGTTTTTAAAGCCCTCTGACAGACCCTCCCTCAGTATTCACTTTACAGTCACTTATTTGAATAAATTCTGTTGTGTAGAAGAAACAAAGATTTAGCTGTTTATCATGTAGAAACTCAAGACCCCTGGTGGGAAGATTCCAGTTAAAATGGCACCACCTTTGTGTACTCAGGGTAATTTTGTCCATGGAATGCCTTTTGATTTTTTTGAAATGGTAGCGGTTCTTGTGAAATCTGGAGAGCTCAGCATAGTAATAGCCACCTGATCAGGAACCAACCTTATTTGAGGACATCAGAGCAGAAACAACCGGCCTGTAAAAAAAAGCATTCTGTGCACAGTGAAATAAAATTTCTCGAAGCTAGCTACTCTCTCGAACTTTTCACAAAAAGCTTCTCTCTCTGCAAACACCCCCCTGCTGAAAGAATAAGGGGGAATTCACTTTCAGAAGTACTGAAATAGGGAATCCTCCTCTGAGGATTGGTTTATTCACCAGCTTGTATCAGAAGGAAAGGACTGGAAGGAATCAGAAGGACCCAAAGGAAAACAACTCAATGAGACATCAGTGATTTTAACTGTACTTCTCTTGACTTTGTTTTCTTTCCCACCGTAATAATTGTGTCTTGTCTGTTTGTATATATGAATCTTAAGAAAGGGTAGAGTTTGAGTTATAGATTACCAATTCAACTTGTTTACTTTTTGCAATTTGTTAAAATCAGTTTGATTCCTATAAATAGTTATTTTCTTGTAAATGAGGAAAAAAAATCTGGCAGGCATAATCTTTTAAACTGATTTAGACAGGTTGAATTGACAATTCAGTGGTTTGATCAGATTTTCACACTTGCTATGGCTCTGGGAATAATGATGGTTGATTTCCAACACACCACCCTTGTGAGTTCTGACACCAGCAATATCCTTACATACACCATCATTCCAGTGAAGATTTACCTAGACGGCAAGGTTTCTTGTACCACAGCTGCCAATGGCTTCTTTCCAGTGAATTCCTGTGCATTAATTAGGTGCTATTTCCTTCAGCTGGTTTCTTTCCAAGACATCTAGAGCAAACTGCAAAACTAAATTCACTATTATCTTCACAACAAATGTGCGTTTGCTAAATTCACTTTCAAGCAGACTGTCTCTAGCACACTGGCAGTCTGAGTAACTTCTTGATTGTTCTGTCTGTCCTCCCTCCACTTCATAAATCCAGAAGTTCTGTTGCTTGGCAACAGTAGTAATTTGCATATTTCTTCCTCACTAAATTATTAAGACCCCCCCTTCATTTCCAGGGATGTGTAACCTCATTAAAATACACTAACAAGCCACCAGACATTCCACCACTAAGACCACCAAAACAATTCTATAAAATGAAACAAAATGTCTCCCCCCCCCTTCTTAACACACACTAAATACAAAATGCACATTGTATTTCAATTTATATATTGTTCTTCATACCATACATTGTCTAAATTCACAAAAGCAGCAAAGCATTTGGGCCAGAAAACCAGAGAGAGCCAAATTGTACTGTGCTGCCTGCAACAAGCAATTAGCAGAGCACCAGGCTTCAAGAATACTTTAACGATTCATCTCAGCTACTTGATCCGCCTGTCACACATGCAGTTCGCTCTTATAGCAATGTTAGGACTATCATACAGTCTTATAGTGAAGAGACCACTCATTGTATTGTGTGGCAGTACCACTATGCTTAATGTCATGGATTCAGTACAGATTGGGCAGGTCAAAACTGGGAGTCCATGAGGTGCTGTTTGGCTGCAGCAGCAGAATTGTATCCACTAAAATGTGCAAAACTAATGATTAACATAAAAGCAAAATACTACACATACCAGCAATCTGAAATAAAAGGGATGAGTTTTGATAACAAATCATTTTGAAGTAATCTCTCCATCCACACATGCTACAAGACCTGCTCAGCATTTCCATTACTTTGTTTTCATTTTTGTAATATCCATCACGATATTGTAAACCTGAAATCAATGGGAATCACAGGGAGAACTCCCCACAATTTAGATCCATACACAAAACAAAGGATGATGATTTTGGTTGTTAGAGACCAATTGTTTCAGCTCCAGGAGATCTCAGGACCTAGGACCAACCATTTTTAGCTGCAATGACCTTCCCTCCAAAATAAACTCAGAGTGGGGATGTTCTCTGATGATTGCATGTTCAGCACCATCGCACCTCCTCAGATCCTGCAACAGCTCATATCCAAATGCAGAAGACATCCAGTCTATTAAGTGACATTGATGATTCATGCCACACAAATGTCAACCATTGACCATCTCCCAAAAAAAAAGCATTTAATGTTTGCTCTTCAATGATCAAGGAATTACTGTCTCTTAATTTGCCAGTATTGACATTTTAGGATAATCATTGACCAGAAACTGAACTGGACTAACCAAACAAATACAAGTCAGAGTTTGAGAACTCTGCAGCAAATAATTCATCACCTGACTCACAAGGATCGTCCACCATCCACAAGGCTCAAGTCAAGAGTGTGATGGAATACTCAGCAGCAGCTCCAACCACACAAAAAAAGCACACGCAACAAAGCAATCCGCTCATCTTTACTCTGATTACTACCCTAATCATTCATACCGTCCACCACCAGTGCACAGTAATAGCAGTATACATCGTCTGTGAGATGCACTACAGCAACTCAACAAGGTTTCTTCCACACACCTTCCAAACTCTCAATCACTACTGTCTCGAAGGATGTAGGCAGCAGATGCATAGGAACATGCACGTTACCCTAGCCATTGATGCCCACATTCCATGCATGAAAAAAATACTTATTGTATGTGGTTTAAAGACCAGAATTTATCAGAGTACCAGAGGTAAGAGTGAAATCAAAGCTAAATTACTTAGATTATATGGACAAGTTGCATAGATTTAGCTTTTAATTCCTCAAGTAGTTAAGAATAGGGGGTGAACTAGCTAAAATGTTTAATGAAGTTGGCGTGGCAGATACTGAATCAACAAGGTAGGAACTTTGGAGAAGCAGCATAGTAAGCATCCGAATACAGCTTTCACCAAAAACTGAGCAGACGGTTACATAAATAATAGTTAAAAGACTAATGGAGTGGTGACCCTTATCAGAGGATGAATGTTTACAGGTAGGTGCATATATATATGCAGTATTCTGAAGTGACTCATCTGCAATGCTACAACTGAATACCACACCTCACAAACAGCATACTAGAAAGGGTGCACTATTGATTCACCTAAAATTGTGTCGGGGTTAAAGGGTTCGATTTTGAAAATGTTTTGCACAGATTTTGATTTTCCCATTTTTAGGATGTGCTATCTTATGAAGAGTTTCATTGCAGATATCCTGTCATGCTCATATTAACTTGCCTTACGTGATCCTCACTGCATTAATTACACAGCCAACCTCTTTGGAGGCTTTCTCATGCAATTGTGGAGCAGGAAAGGTGAGGTTCCCACTGCTGCCACAACCTTTCAATGGACAAATCACTGTCATTATATTTAAAACTTAGCTGCATCCCAAGAACTAGCTTACACACTGTTGTGGTTCTGTTCGCCGAGCTGGGAATTTGTGTTGCAGACTTTTCGTCCCCTGTCTAGGTGCCATCCTCAGTGCTTGGGAACCTCCTGTGAAGCGCTTCTGTGATCTTTCCTCCGGCATTTGTAGTGGTTTGTCTCTGCCGCTTCCGGTTGTCAGTTCCAGCTGTCCGCTGCAGTGGTCGGTATATTGGGTCCAGGTCAATGTGCTTATTGATTGAATCTGTGGATGAGTGCCATGTCTCGTGACACGACCTGCTATCCTTAGTAGTCACACACGCAAATGACAAGCAACATGAATTCGACTGGGACAACACTACTATTATAGGACAAGCCAAACAGAGAACAGCCAGGGAATTCCAAGAGGCATGGCACTCATCCACAGATTCAATCAATAAGCACATCGACCTGGACCCAATATACCAACCACTGCAGCGGACAGCTGGAACTGACAACCGGAAGCGGCAGAGACAAACCACTACAAATGCCGGAGGAAAGATCACAGAAGCGCTTCACAGGAGCACTGAGGATGTCACCTAGACAGGGGACGAAACATCTGAAACACAAATTCCCAGCTCGGCCAACAGAACCACAACAACGAGCACCCGAGCTACAAATCTTCTCACAAACTTTACATAATGTCCTCTTATGAAACCAAAGTGTCTCAGAAAGGGAAGCTAGCACTCTATTTTCCAAATAGAAACCTGAAGGTCCTAGTGGAAAGAGTGATCAAGATGTATGCCATCCCCCATCTGGTGGACCACCAGGAGAGACCAAACATGAAAGCAGATGGCGACTCAGGTCTATACTGTTGCCACAGTTGGACAGATCGAAGCAGTGCAGGAAAAAGATGAATGATTTTACTCTGCAAGGTTAAGACATATCATCTTCTTGTTACCTCAAACTCTCTAAATCTGTTTCTTCACACAAAGCTCACTAATGCTTGTGAACTCCCAACCTCACTGTTGCAGGAGTATCTTCACTCAACGGTCCTTATTCACCTTATCCTCCACAACTATTAATCTTTCAGACCTCTGGCTAAAAGCTACCACAAGCTACTTGGCAGCCTCCAAGTAAACACAAAGTGAGCAAGCACTCAGAAATGGGCGGAGAGTTATAGGATGCACAATGAGTAGGCACATGAGGTGGATGGATGTCCCTTTGTACGAAGTGACCTCGCAGAAGCATGCACGGCAAAGGTGCCCCTGAGCTCCACAGTGAAGTCCTGAAGGGCTGAGAGGTGGTTTCTAAGTTCATCTGAGATCAGCCATGATGTGGTTAAAAATCAAATTGTCCATGGTGCATTCAAATACATGTTGGTGAGGTGACATTAACATTAAGACCTGTAAGAAGCAAATGGGGAGCTGCATCTGCTGGGCAACCTCCCAGATTTCCAATTTGAAAACTGACACCACCCACTTTCTTGGGAAAGGAGGGGAGATCAGAAAAGCAAATACTTAAATAAAGGCAAAATGTTGCAGGTGCTGGGAATCTGGAACAAACACGGAGTATGCCAGATCTGAGAGTGGACCAGGCCAGCATCTATGGATATGGAAACAGGGTTACTGCTTCGAGACTGGTATAAGTCTTCTTGATCAGTCATACTGAACTTCAAATGTTACCACCTTCACAGATGCTACCCGACTTGGTGAGTTTCTCCAGCATTTTCTGTGTTTGCTAAAAATGAGGCAAACCCCATGCATTAATGAGATGCAAATGGAAATAACCTAAGTGTTGTGAAACAGTGAGATTCTGATTTTGCTGTTGAAACCTAAAGGGGAGATTGGAAATTTTATCTTGAAGTTGAAAATCAGATTTTTCATTCTCATTATAGCTTCCCACATTTCTTGTCATTTACAAAATACCGTGCAAGAACTGTAATTACACTACATTGGACAAACAGGCAGAAAACTAGCCACCAGGATGCAAGAACACCGACTAACCACAACACGACATGACCCTCTCACTAGAATCCTGACTAGAAGGACACCACTTCAACTGGTACATCACATCCATCTTAGCACAAGCCAACAGAGACATGCACAAGAATTCCTAGAAGTGTGGCATTCCAACCGGAACTCTATCAACAAACACATCGAGTTAGACCCCATCTACCACCCCCTGAGAAAAGGAACAGGAAATGACATCACCACAGGAAGTGACATCACCAACCCAAACATATAAATAGAAAGCAGGAATCATGTACACTGCTTCGCCTGAGGCCCACTGAAGATGTTTAAAATGTGTTGTTGGAAAAGTGCAGCAGGTCAGGCAGCATCCAAGGAGCAGGAGAATCGACGTTTCGGGCATGAACCCTTCCTCAGGAATCAGGATTCCTGAAGAAAGGCTCATGCCCGAAACATCGATTCTCCTGCTCCTTGGATGCTGCCTGACCTGCTGCGCTTTTCCAGCAACACATTTTCAGCTCTGATCTCCAGCATCTGCAGTCCTCACCTTTTCCCACCGAAGATGTTACCTAGTAGCATGACGAAATGTCTGGAAATGAACCTTCCAACTCAGCAAGCAAACCTACATCCATTTCTTGCTATTCCCCACATCACACAAGAGACAGAAAAATTCCTCCATAGGCTTGCGTTCCTCTGAGCATAGAAGGTTAACGGGTGACCTAGCTGAAGTACATCAGATAATAAATGGATTTGTTTAGGAGAGATGGGGAGAATTTTTTTCTTTACCAAAACAAGGGGGAAAACACCTACAGATTGTAGCTAAGCAACTCAAGGATGATGTCTGAAAGGAACTTCACACAAAGGATCTGGGACATACTGTCCCAAAATTAGCTGGTTATTTTAAAAATAGAATTAAAATCAAAACAAATATTGCCATATTCTTCTGGGTAAGGGTATTAGGGTGACAGAACCCACGGCAAGCAAGATGGGATTAAAATATTGATCAGCCAGGATGTAATTTAATGGTGATACAGTCTGAGGGAATGAATGGCCACCTCCCATTTCTATAACCCTATTGTGAACTTAAATGGTATTTCAATATGAATCATGTTAACCTTTAAACATTATTTAATTGAGATAGTATGTTTCTTAAATTGTAACATTCTTAAGATGAGGGCTACTGCTCTCTCATATTGAGCTCAATCTTTACATCACCAGCAGGTTTCTCATGTGAAGTTATTACCTGTTTAATGAGATTAGTTGATTGAAGATATTGTCAGCCCCAAGTTTGAGAGAACTATAGCAATGATCCATAGCTGCAAGGACAATAGTTAATCCAACACAAGAAATAATCAGAGGAGGAGAAAAGCATTATCTTGTTAATTAGAGTTTAGAGATGGGGCTAGTGTTGAATTATACAGAATCAAAGGCAGATTCAGAATGAGTAGTTTCACTCAGTGAGTTTGGATACGTATATAATTGTTGATAGGATAATTGAATAGAAAGTGAAGAAATCAGCTGCTTATTTACAACTGTTTTTAACTTTGACACAATCAAAATTTCAGAAGTTGTTCAAGAGAAAGGCATTAAAAATGGTGAACTGCACTCTGAATTTGGGTTCTACACAAATATTGAGCTTGAATATGTAGCACATTGAATGCCAGCATTGAATTGCTCAAACATAGGGACTAGGAGCCGGAGTAGGCCATTCAGCCCTTCAAGCCTGGTCTGCCATTCAATACGATCATTGCTGATCTGCTCGTGGATTCAGGTCCACTTATCTGCCCACACACCGTAATCCTTCGTTCCTTTACTGTTCAAAAGTCTATCTTTTCATTAAAAACATTCAATACGTCAGCCTCAACTGCTTCACTGGGTAGGGAATTCCACAGGTTCACAACCCTTTGGGATAAGAAGTTCCTCCTCAACTCAGTCCTAAATCTGCTCCCCCTTACTTTGACGTTATACCCCTTAGTTCTGGTTTCATCCACCACGTGAAACTAATCTGACCTTATTTAGAGGCACCTGTCAGCAATAAAGGTAAAGTGGCCACAGTCCCAGAGGACCACAGGGCTAACCCCTCATTAGAGTGAGATGACTGGTGGTGGTTTAACCCGAAGGTCACTATGCTTCAGAGGAGGGGAAGAGGGTGAAAATGCAGCATCTATGGTGACCTCAGCTGGTACAGGATTGAACCCGTGCTGTGTGCATCATGATCCAGCTAACAGTAGTACTGAAGTTATGAGTCCCACTCCCAGTTTTGACCCACCAGTAGGTGAGTTGCTGGACTGCCATGGCCTGACAGTTTTGGAAGAGAGAAGCTTGAATAATTACAGAGAGACAGAGAGTCTGTTGGTGCTTCTGAATTCTACGAGTCAATTTTGCTGTGTTCATCAACTCATTTCACTGCCTTCTGTTCTTTCAACAGTCTCGCTAGGATAATTTCCACCTCTTTTCCAGCTGTTATTTAAGTACACAACCAATTGTTTTCTAACCTCCACTTCCCACTCCACGAGGACAATCATGACCTGTCCAGGCAAAGGATTTCCATTCAAACCAGCCCGTCAGCTGCTCAGCATTTCCCCCACTTTCTGGTTCCTTTATTGTTATGGTGCACGAGGTGGTCATTCGGCCCATTGTGTCTGCACCAGCTCTTCAAGTGAGCCTCTTTACCTACTTTCAATCTCCTGTTTCTTCCCCATACCTTTACACACTATTTCTAACCAAATAATCACCCAATGCTCTCTCGAATGCCTTTATTGATTCCAGACCATAACTATTTTAAAGAATTTTTCTTCCATCACCCTTGCTTATTTCACACAAAATTTTAAATCTGTGCCCTCCCATTCTTACTCCTTTTAGAAGTGGGAACAGTTTCTCCCTAAATATTCTTTCCAGTCCAGCTATGACTTTGAACAGTTCAATCAAATCTCTTCTCAGCCCTTTTCTCTCCAACAAATACAGTTACAATTTCTACAATCTAACGTTATGACTGAAGTTTAGAGGGTAACAATGAGAGGTAGAGGAAGAGATTCTATTTCTAATCAAACTACCTCGATAATGAACTCCTTAATGTCTTTAAGGGGTGAAACCTGAAATCTTTACCAGTCCAGACATGGCCCCAACCCCCAAAACTGTTAACTCTTGACTGTCCTCTGAAGTAGCCCATAAAGCCAACGAGTTGCATCAGAGTTGGTAAATAAATGCTTGCCTAGCTAGTGACACCCACATCCTGAGAATCAATAGGAGATAAAGCAGGAAGTTTTTCAAACAGAATAAAGAGCAGCTTGCGAAAGTGTTGACTGTAGCAGTTTAAATCCAGGTACAACAACACATTACTGAAGCTATGTTTATACTCGGCTTTCTGGAGGCAGCAATCAGTGCCGATCAAGATGCTCAAGAGTAGAAAATGCATTTCCCAGTGTTAAATTGCTCAGCAACTTCCTCATCCAGCCATCTGCTGCACAGGATTAAATTACCATTAACACAACAATGTGCAGAGCAACAACACAGGGAAACAGAGATAAAGCGAAATGGTTGAAACTAACTTCTAACTGATGCAGCAAGTTGAAGAAAACTGAAGATTTTCTTTCCTCCTAATTCAGACAGAGATTTCAAAGATTTTAGTGGTAATTTCCCAGGTGACTATTCGTGGTGCTTTGTGGTAAATAGGAGAAAGTGAGGACTGTAGATGCTGGAGATCAGATTACATTAGATTCCCTAAGTGTGGAAACAGGCTCCTCGGCCCAACAGGTCCACACCAACCCTCCGAAGAGTAACCCACCCAGACCCACTCCCCCACACTACACTTACCGCTGACTAACACACCGAGGGTGGCACGGTGGCTTGGGTTTCCTCTAGGGTGCGCTGGTTTCCTCCCACAGTTCAAAGATGTGCAGGTTAGGTGAATTGGCCAAGCTAAATTGCCCATAGTGTTAGGTGCATTAGTCAGAGGGAAATGGGTCTGGGTGGGTTATTCTTCAGAGGGTCACTCTTCGGAGGGTCGGTGAGAACTTGTTGGGCCGAAGGTCCTGTTTCACACTGTACGGAATCTAATCTGATCACATCACCTAACACTATGGGACAATTTAGCATAGCCAATTCATCTAACCTGCATAGATTAGATTAAGTTAAAAATCACACAATACCAGGTTATAGTCTAACAGGTTTAATTGGAAGCACACTAGCTTTTGGAGCGACGTTCCTTCATCAGGTGAAGGAACGTCGCTCCAAAAGCTAGTGTGCTTCCAATTAAACCTGTTGGATTATAACCTGGTGTTGTGTGATTTTTAACTTTGTACACCCCAGTCCAACACCGGCATCTCCAAATCATGACTACTATAGATTAGATTAGATTACTTACAGTGTGGAAGCAGGCCCTTCAGCCCAACAAGTCCACACCAACCCGCCGAAGTGCAACCCACCCAGACCCATTCCCCTACATTTACCCCTTCACCTAACACTACGGGCAATTTAGCATGGCCAATTCACCTAACCCGCAAATTTTTGGATTGTGGGAGGAAACCGGAGCACCCGGAGGAAACGCTCGCAGACACGGGGAGAATGTGCAAACTCCACACGGTCAGTTGCCTGAGGCGGAAATTGAACCGGGTCTCTGGCGCTGTGAGGCAGCAGTGCTAACCACTGTGCCACTGTGCATAGCTTTGGATTGTGGGAGGAAACCGGAGCACTTGGACGAAACCCACAGAGACATGGGGGCAATGTGCAAACTATACACAGACAGTCGTCCGAGGAGGGAATCGAACCCGGGTCCCTGGCACCGTGAAGCAGCAGTGCTAACCACTGAACCACCGTGCCATCAGGAAGAACTTATGATCGAAACATTGACTCTCCTGCTGTTTGGATGCTGTCAGATTTTTCCAGCACCACACCCTTTGGCTTTATGGTAATTGTCAAGAATCTACCTGTTTGTGGTACAGGGCAAGCGTTATTTGAGGAAGTTTACTGCCACCAGTTCTCCTTTGCTTTGTCATTGGATTAATGATCAATGGTAGAAATTACACCACTGTACAGTATCTACAGAAGAGGCAATGTACTTTAATAACAAGGTTTAGTGCATGACGGCAATAAGTGCAACTACATTTGGTCAGGAATAATTACCATGACTTTCAGGAACTGCTATAGGTATATCTGTTCCCTCTGAAAGCTAGAGTAGAACTCTATGTTTTCACACAGACTGGATGCGATGTGGGTAAAATCAGTGGAGCTAATGTAACATAATATTTGGCTCTTCAGAACTATTAGCTCACACAACAATTTTATTGTCGGAGTTTAGTAACATAGAGGAGGTGTTATTGGACCAATAAGCTCAAGGTTTGAATGAATAAGCTGGAGGCACTGGCTGGAATTTAGTGTCCGCCTCGGGGTGAGTTTGGAAGCAATGAAACATGGGGAATGGAATTTAATAGATTAGAACTTCCACCTCCACCCTGGTTAAGCTCAGGACAGGGAAGGCTCACTGACAGCTTCTCCATTCAGGTGCACTTATCCCAATCAAATTTGGCATCTCAACTTTCGGTATAGTTGGTGTTACATCTGGCATATCACCCTGCTGCTCTTCATTGTACAAGGATTGAGCTCTTAATGTGATAGCAATGGTAGTATGGAAGTCCGGTCACAAGATTGCAGATTGTGTTTGACTACAATTCAATTGCTGATGGCCCATAGATCTCATGAATGCCCAGTTTAGAGTTACTAGATCTGTTGGAAATCTAACCCTATTAGAATGGTAGTAATGCGACACAAAATGAAGAAGAGTACCCTGAAAGCAGAACTTTGTCTCCACAAGAACTGTGTGTTGATCATTAATGTCATGGATAGATACATCTGCAGCAGGCAGATTAATGAGGATAAGGTGAAGTTCATTTCTCTTTTCCATTGGCTGCCTCACGACCTGCTGCAAACTCAGTCCAGCAACGGTCTTTAAGAGGTTTATAAAATCATGAGGAGCATGAATAGGATAAATTGACAAAATCTTTTCCCTGGGGTGGGGGAGTCCAGGACTAGAGGGCAGAGGTTTAGGGTGTGAGGGGAAAGATGTAAAAGGGATCTAAGGGGCAACTTTTTCATGCAGAGGGTGGTGTGTATATGGAATGAGCTGCCAGAGGAAGTGGTGGAGGCTGGTACAATTACAACATTTAAAAGGCATTTGGATTGGTATATGAATAGGAAGGGTTTAGAGGGATCTGGCAAATGGGACTAGATTGGGTTGGGATATCTGGTCGACATGGACGAGTTGGACCGAAGGGCCTGTTTCCGTGCTGTACATCCCTATGACCAAGTACTCCCAGGCTGCCTTTGTCCTACTAGATGGTAGAGGTTGTGGGTCTAGAAAGTGCTGTCAAAGCACTCTAGGTGAGTTGCTGCAGTGGATTTGGAGACGATATACACTGCTGCCATTGTTCATCAGTGAAGGAAATAAATGTTGGTTTTAGGAGAAGTAAATATTGAAGGTAGCAGATGGAGTGCAATCATACACAAATCTTTCCCCTAGATAGTGGAGTTTCTTCAATGTTGTTGGAGCTGAACCCATCCAGGAGAGTATTCCATCACCCTCCTGACTTGCACCTTGGAGATGATGACAGCTTTTGGCCAGCTTAAGTTATTTACCACAATTCCCAACCTCTGACTTTTTTTTTAGTGAGTATTTGTATAGTGAGCCCAATTACATTTTTGATCAATGGTAACCTCCAGGATATTGATAGCTTGCGATTCAACAAAGATAATGACATTGAATGTCAAGGGGAGATCAACAAATTCTCTCATTGAAAATAGTCATCATACAGCAGTTGAATGACACAAATGTTACTTGCCACTTCCAGTCCAAGCCTGGTTGTTGTGCAGGCCTTCAGTAAGATACTTAATACCATGCAATCATCAGCAAATATCTCCACTTCTGACTGTCAGCTTGATTTGCACCCTAAAAACCATATTCAACATTCACTCCTGGACCATCATGTAGTGGCAGCTATGTCTGCTATCTACAAAATGCACTGTGACAACTCATCAAAGCATGTTTTAACCGTACAACCACTACCAAGCAGAAGGGCAGAGGCAACAGGCACATAGAACAATCAGCAGGTACAAACTGCCCACTTTTTCACACATCCACCCTGACTTGGGAAAATAACTGTTACTACGTTGTTACTTGATTAAAAATTTGGAACCCTTGAGATTGGTTGAGGTCTCCAGATGTGGACTCAATGGAGTTTAGAAGGACAAAACTTACAGAATACTGAGGGGCCTGAACAGATGCAGAGATGTTTCCACTAGGAGAGATTAGGAGACAAGAACACAGGCTCAGAGTGAAAGTACAACCCTTTGGAACGAGATGAGGAGAAACTTCTTCAGCCAGAGGATGGGGAATCTCTGGAACTCACTGTTGTAGAGGTGTGTGGAGGCCAAGTCATTGAGTATATTTAAGACAGAGATAGATAAGGTTATAGGAAGAAGGCAGAATAGGACTGAGAAACATATCAGCCATGATCAAATGGTGGAACTGACTTGATGAGCCGAAAAGTCTCTTTCTGCACTGTAGGGTTTCTCTGAATTAGGCCATTCAGCCCATCGAGTCTGTAATGACCCTCCAAATAGCATCGAACCCCTGCCTACTGTCCTATCCCTGTATCTGCACATTTACTACGGCTAATCTACCTAATCTGCACATCTTTGGACCGTGGGAGCAAACTGGAGCACCCACCAGAAACTCACGCAGACTCGGGGAGGAAGTGCAAACTCCACACAGTCACCCAAGCAGGAATCAAACCTGGGTCCCTGGCACTATGAGACAGCAGTGCGAACCACTGAGCTACTGTGCTGCTTAAATTCTGCCCCTATATCTTATGATACCATCACTGTGTGTGCGCACTGACACTGCTTTGAGTGCAAGAGTGCCAGTAATTGGCTTAAAACCACAGTCTTCATTACAATTAGAGATAGGCTGTAAATGCGGTTGCAGGCAGTGATGTGTACATGTAATTACTAAGTTAAAACAAACAGGAGGTGACCGTTAGGTCATGGGCTCAGGCCTCATGCTGGAGTTTCATTGTTCAGACCAACACTTACTGTGCTAGGAGACCACTGTATTGTTGCAGTGATGTCATTTGAAAACCTAGACATTACATGTAATGCATACATTAGTTTGTTGCCCAATCAAAACATCCCTCTTTATCCAAAATCAAAAATAAAGCTCAAGTTTGAATTAAAGACCAAGTTCACAGAATTGGACCCAGGAACGAAAATCAGATCCAAATGTTCCAAGGAGAGAAAGGGTAGAAATCAGTAAAGAATGAAACAAATGACACATTTAATTGTTGACTGTGCTGAAAATTACAATAATATTCAGAGGATAGTGCAAAACCTGCAAAACAGACCTTGCAGAATGTTGATTTACAGAGTGGGTTGCTGATGACACAGTCATTAGCACTGAATGAAGGACGTATGTTTACAATCACTGTGAGAGCCAAGCACAATGCTCAATGTGAATACTGTTTGATTTCCTTTCTCTTGAGAATATTATCTACACCAGCTGTACAACCGGGTTGTCAGGATGCAAAACTGAGAAATCTTATCATAATATAGTTAAATAACTTACTCCTGCCCTCCAGAATCAGAAAGTTATGACTTCAATCTGCATTCCACAAAATCAAGCATCTAATCTATGCTGTTACTCCCTCTCCTATTAGAGGGAGTGTTGCACTGTCAAAGGTGTAATTGTTCAGATTTGTTAAACCAATCGGCTCTTCCAGGTGGTCATAACTTCCTTTGAATTTTATAGTAGTTCATTTGAATCAGGTACAGGAATTAGTCCATTCACCCCTTGAGCTTGCTCTGCCATTCAGTAAGGTGATGCGTGAGCTGACTGTGGTCACAACCACATATTCTGGCCTACCCCTAACAACATTTAACCCGCATAATCTATCCACCTTTGTCATAAAAATGTTCAATGAATTTATCCCCCCATTCTCTGGAGAAGAGAGTTCCAAATATTAACGAATCTCGGGGAAAAGCATTCTGCCCATTTGTCTTCAACAGTCCCATATATCTAGTCCCTTTCAGAAGGGGAAACATCCTTTCAACACCCCTCATTTTGAGTCCTCTCAGGGTTTTGCATGACATCACTTCTTATTCCTCAAAACTCAAGTGCATTCAGGCCAATCTTTCTTCAGAGGATAACAATCCTTGTCCAAAGTGGAGAAGAATAATTCTCACTGGGGTCCTGGCCAATATTTGTTTTTCAACCAACATCACAACAACAAAGTCATTTTGCAGTGTATAAATCAGTTGCTGTACTTTGCCACATTGTGAGTAGACTTCTAGATGTATATGAGGCAAAAGTGAGGACTGCAGATGCTGGAAATCAGCGTGTACATTAGAGTGGTGCTGGAAAAGCACAGCAGGTCAGGCAGCATCTGAGGAGCAGGAAAATCGACGTTTTGGGCAAAAGCCCACATTGGTTGCAGACTGTTTCAATGACATAATGAAAGGTGTGGCACTAATTCAAGTTCTTTCTTGGTTTATGGAAGTGCAAATCTAGCCATGTTTTCCTAGACGCCCATCACCACCAGTCAGGCTCCACCGTACGCATAAGAGATTGTGCACTGGATTGGGTGTAATCCGTCTTCACTGTGAGGTTCCCTGTCCTTCGCGACTTACTGTGGATTGGATTCACTGGGAAGAGGTATCAGGAAGACCAAAAAAAAATCATGGAAGAATATGTCCGGTAACTGCAGGCCATCTTAATCTTAGTGCAGGGAAAGCTTTTAGAAGTAATGACTCTTGATTAGGTCAAACCAAGGAAGGTCATTATGGATTTGTTGAGCGGAGGTGTTCACAAACCCGAGTGAGCTTTTGATAAGGGATCAGAAAGGGTGGATGAGGGGTTGAGAAAAGGCAATTAATAATAACAGGATAAAAGGCCAAGAGGTGTTTGATAAAAGGTCACACGATGACCTCGATAATCTGAAGTTTCACAGTTTCAGGGAAAAAGGGTTAGGTGGCAAAACTAGTTGAGCCATTCTTACAGAAATAGGAGAGGATGATGAATGGCCTTTGTCTGTGCTGTAACTAATGGAGGAGTATGTTGGCTCCTGCAGCAAAAGTACCAGCACAAACGATCAAAAAGCACATGGAGATCAGCTTCCAAGGAAGGTGAACAAACCAAAAATTCTCAGACATACTTATGTGCAGAGACTCCGGAAGCAAAGTTTAGCTGGTGAGTTTATTCAAATAGAAACAGTTATATTAGCAATGGTTTATCTCAGACAGGACAGCCTGAAACACTTATGGAGTCTTCAAATTAAATATAAACCAAGTTGACTGGCATTTGACAATAGTTATGACCACGGGTGAAGGAGTGCTCTTGGTCTCTAGTCCGACATGGTGGCTCAGTGGTTAGCACTGCTGCCTCACAGCACCAGGGACCTGGGTTCGATTCCCGCCTCGGGCGACTGTCTGTGTGGAGTTTGCACTTTCTCCCAGTGTCTGTGTGGATTTCCTCCCACAGTCCAAAGATGTGCAGGTCAGGTGAATCGGCCATGCTAAATTGTCCATAGTGTTAGGTGCATTAGTCTTCAGAGGGTCGATGTGGACTTTGTTGGGCTGAAGGGCCTGTTTCCATACCTAGGGAATCTAATCTAAAAAAAACACTTAATGGTAAGGTTCTAGGGAGTGTTGCTGAACAAAGAGACCTTGGAGTGCAGGTTCATAGCTCCTTGAAAGTGGAGTCGCAGGTAGATAGGTTAGCGAAGAAGGCATTTGGTATGCTTTGCTTTAATGGTCAGAGTATTGAGTTGGGAGGTCATGTTGTGGCTGTACAGGACATTGGTTAGGCCACTGTTGGAATACTGCGTGCAATTCTGGTCTCCTTCCTATTGGAAAGATGTTGTGAAACTTGAAAGGGTTCAGAAAAGATTTACAAGGATGTTGCCAGGGTTGGAGGATTTGAGCTATAGGGAGAGGCTGAACAGGCTGGGGCTGTCTTCCCTGGAGCGTCGGAGGCTGAGGGGTGACCTTATAGAGGATTACAAAATTATGAGGGGCATGGATAGGGTAAATAGGCAAAGTGTTTTACCTGAGATCGGGGAGTCCAGAACTGGAGGGCATAGGTTTAGGGTGAGAGGGGAAAGATATCAAAGGGACCTAAGGGGCAATCTTTTCATGCAGAGGGTGGTGCGTGTATGGAATGAGCTGCCAGAGGATGTGGTGGAGGCTGGTATAATTGCAACATTTAAGAGGCATTTGGATGGGTATATGAATAGGAAGGGTTTGGAGGGATATGGGCCAGGTGCTGGCAGGTGGGATTAGATTGAGTTGGGTTATCTGGTTGGCATGGACGGGTTGGACCGAAGGGTCTGTTTCCCTGTACTTCTCTATGACTGGTCATTACATAAATTAGACCACAAGGCATGTGAGATGTAGGCTATTCAGCCCATCAAATCATGGTTGATTTGAAAATCCTTAACTCCACTTTTCTGGACGTCCTCATAGATTTTTAATGAGTAAGGGAATTGAAGACGATCTCAGCCTTGAATATACTTAATAATTCAGCCTTGACAGCCCCCTGAATTAAATAATTCCAGTGATTCTCCACCCCATGAGAGAAGCCATTCCACCTCATCTTCAATTCTAAACACGCAACCCCTTACTCTGAGATGATGCCCTCTGGTCCTAGACTCTCCCTCTATCCTGTCAAGTTCTCTAAGATTTTTGATTGTTTCAATAGAATTTGCCTCATTTTTCTATATTTCAAGGTGTACAGGTCCACTCTACTCAACCTTCCCTTATAAGATAGTCCCTCCATACCTAGTATCAGACTGGTGCTCTGACTGCCTCCAAGACATTATCCTGTTCACAGCATAAATGGAACAGTTTTGCTCAGGATCTTAATGGCAGACTGACATATGCAGAAAAATTGGATCAGTTAGGACAATGTTTTATGAAGTTTAGAATGAGGAGACATCTCATACAAACCTATAAAACTCTAACAGGACTATACAGTCATGATTTGGAGATGCCGGTGTTGGACTGGGGTGTACAAGGTTAAAAATCACACAACACCAGGTTACAGTCCAACATCAGGTGATGAAGGAGCGTCGCTCCGAAAGCTAGTTTGCTTCCAGTTAAACCTGTTGGACTATAACCTGGTATTGTGTGATTTTTAACTTAGGACTATACAGGGTAAACACAGGAAGGATGTCGCCAGTGACCGGGAGTCCAGTACCTGCAGTCACAGTCTAAGGATTCAGTCCCCATTTAGGACTGAGATGGGGAGAAATTTTGATATTCAGACAGTGATGAGCCTGTAAAACTTGCTGCCACTTAAAGTGGTTGTGGCCAAAACACTGAATGTATTGAAGAAGGAGTTAGATATGGTTCTTAGGGCTGAAGGGGTCAAAGGGTACAGAGAGAAAAAGAGAGAACAGGTTACAGCCACGATCGAATTAATTGTAAGAGCAGGCTCGAAGGGCTGAATGGCTGATTTTTGCTCTTATTTTCTATGTTTCTATATTGACATGGCCATTTAGATAATTTATCTACATTAGCTTCAGCAATAGAAAATCCATTAAGTCTCTTTAACAAACAGAAAATTACTGACTTGTTAAAATTTCACGAAGATGCAGAACTTGTTACCTTGGTTTGCAGTATAGCATTAAGAATACCTAGGTTTCTAAATACCAAAAAAATACACACACACACTGGAAAATGGGGGAAAAAAATATCAATTTCTCCCTCTCTGCACAAATTCACTTTTTGAAAAGGAAAACAACTTTTGGCCAACCATGCTTAGTTCTTGAAGGCAAAAAGAATAAGGTGTGGAATGCTCAGATGGCAGTTTGTCTGGCATTCTGGCATCTGTAGACCTTAAGTGTCACTGACATAAGGAGTTGTCGCTGCGATCTTCGTAAATGCAACGTTCCTAGCAAACAGTATTGACAATGTTTCCAGAGTCTGTTCAAGAGGAAACAGATTTCTCACTGCTTTCACAACACACTTGCTAGAAACTGGCGAGTAGGGCTAGGAGACTCTTTTTCCAGCAGGCTGACCACCAACTACAGACATTGCAACCTGTGACACTCATAAATCAAAGCAGGAGGCCTTCGGTAAACAAACAGCTATCACAAGACCCCGTAGAAAGGTCTTGTTTAAAAGAAAACAAGTTTCAATCTCCTTTGATGATCATATCTTATAAAACAAAAAAGAAAAATTGCTGGAAAATCTCAGCAGGTCTAGCAACACCTGTGGAGAAAAATCGAGCCACCCTTCCGCAGAACCGTTCTGAAGGTGCAGGTTCTAAATGCAGGTCAGCTTCAGACAGTGTGTTCAGAATGAGGGAGAATGGAAGATTGAAGCAGAGCATGTATACAAAGCATGGATAGAAAGAGAAGCACAGATAGATAGGCAGAGGACAAGAGAAAGAGGAAGAAAATGCAGAGGGTTAGGTGGGGGGGACATGATTATCAGAAACAGAAGGTGAGACAGAGAAAGAGGCAGAGGCAAATAAAGAAGCAGGAATGACAGAGACAGAGAGATAAGGGCACAAACACAGGATCAGAAACAAAGAGAAAGATAGAGGGAGAACGATTTATTGGAAACTTTATCATAATCTTTACTGATGAAGGGAAACAGAGAGAGTGAGCGAGCACTTGAGGGGTGGTGAGGGGAGATGAGAGAGAGAGAAGGAAAGAGAGAGAGAAATTGAGACTGAAAAGAAGAGAGAAACTGAGAATTACAACGAGTGAGGACCTTAAAGTTTGGTGCAGGAACTATGGTCTTTGATGAATTTCCCATCAGAGAGACAATTACAAGCTGGATTCAGGAAATACAAAGGTCGCCAATTCTGATTGGACAAGAGGTTTATTGGACTTGGAATTTCAGTAGGTGACATCTGCTGACAATTGGAGAGAGTAGGGAAGATGTGATGGGTGAGAGAGTAGGAAAGATGTTGCATATGAGTGTAGTAGAACATGAGCCTTATTGGGAGGTGAGTATAGTAGCAGAGTTAAAGTAAGCTTGAGGTATCAGAATGAAGATGGTGGCACTTAAGCGAAAGGAGAGAAGATCACAATAATGGTTGGGCACTTCTCTAGAAAGCTGAGACCACAATGAATTGGGTGGTAACTTTGGACCAGACTGTTATGATCTGGTGCTGTGGCTTCCATAACACCACCGGGGTGGAGTGAGTGGGGAAGGAGAGAGGTTGGTGGTGGTGGTGGTAGGTGGAAGAGGTTGCATTGCCGCTGCACTCTATCCAGTAGCCTCCTGCCCTCAGAAAGGTGTGCTGATTTTTCATTGTCTGCCACATTCAGGGCAAATGTCAGTAACTGTGCAGGGCAGCTCCGGACAGACAGTGCTTCTCCAGGGATACAACGGCCTTTAAAAATGGCATCAGCACCAGGGATATCAGTCCACGCAGCACTAACCTGGCAGTGGACAGTTCTTCTGAATTACAGAATTTAATTTTTATAAAGTGCAAGTAAAGGAGGGAGAGGAGGAGGAGAAAGGAAACTGGGTAGGATAGATGTCACTGTGGTGGAAATGCTCCCACTTTGATTATGGTTAGTTTTCCTACAATTGAGTAGCTTGCAAGGTTATTTCAAAGGGCAATTATAAATCATTCTCCCTGTAACACAGGCCAGACTAGGTAAGGATAGTGCATGTTCCTAAAAGATATTAAATAGGTTTTATTTAACGAAATCTTGTAGTAACCTGGTCACCACTGTTGACATTAGATATTTTTGAAAATAAATTCCAGATGTATTTAAGTTAGCTAAATTTCAATTCCAAAACTACATGATATGATTTGAACTAATATTTTCAAAAACTTCAGTCCAGGCCTGTAGATCACTAGTCTGGTTTCATAACAACTATGCTACTGTACCTCAGAGATGATATGCCAAGTCAGTAAAGATATTCCAGCCCACACTAAGGATATTTAAACACAGGATTCCAAGTTTACGGGAACCTTGTGGTAAATTATTAATCTTAATGTAGGCTACATATTGCACAAGAAATTCACTGAAGTGCCCTTGGGAGGCATTTGGCCTATATTTCTGAGACACACAACAGCCCACCAGACAGCAGCATTGTGGCAAGACTCTGGAAAGTACCAGTGGGACTAACAAACACTGTAGTTAAAATTCAGGGTATGTTTAGTGATAATGTTTATGTGGAGTGGTCAAAGCAGTCACATATGTATTGCACTGCAGAATTGTGATTTTAGTACATTATATAACACCAACAATTGCACAAGCTTATTCTAACTTGAGTTCATCGTTATGTTGAGAGGTTTTCCAGTCAGTTTGCCTGTTCTATCTGACAACAAATCTGCCTGGGCTTATTCAGGTCCATTTTTAGTATGGGTTTAGCACAACTGATTTTCTTCAGCTATTCATCAGCTCAGATTGCTGGAAGAGGGAGATCTGCACTTGACACCAGTTGATCAAGTCAGTGTAATGACTTCTGAAGAAAATTATTTTTAAAAAATTGTCTGTTGCTCTGCCATTGCTACTCTTTGGGAATACAACAAACTTGCATTCTTCAAGCATCTCATCAAATATTGAAAATGTTTCAGAGTAGAATGGTTCTGACGGATGAGACAAACACAGCAACCATTTTTTCCATGCAGCAAGATCCTGTAAGGAGAAATGGGGTCAGTGGCCACTCAGTCAGATTTTGGATTTTGAGGGTTAAGGCAGAACCTATGTCAGAGACTGAAAGAACTTCATACTTCCTCTTCAATTACAGTCAGTTCCTTGACCTGAATCTTTACAGTTGATTCCACTTTACAGGCCTTTTGTTTATATGTAAACAGATGAGACTTCAGGCCAAAGTGGTCATGTTTTAGAAGTGACCTGTATAATGAAAGGGGAGTGGACAGCTCTCTAGCTGAGCAGAGATTAGATCAGAGTGGTGCTGGAAAAGCACAGCAAGTCAGGCAGCATCCGAGGAGCAGGAAGATCGACAGTTCGGGCAAAAGCCCTTCATCAGGAATGATGAGCAGTTCAGTTCAGAACTAGTTAGGAGTTCATCTGTGTGGAAACAGGCTGTGAAACTCTCTTTCTCCTTCTGCCCTTCTAACTTCAACGTGTAAGAATTTGTTCCATTTTTACTGCATTTTTAAATGGGGGTTTGCTTATTGGGACTGTTGTGTATATTCGGAACTGCATAATTAAGTTTAGTTTGGATAGACTGGGTTCTGTAGGGGTTCTTTATGTTTAATTGTGGAATTTTGTGAACAAATTTTTGTCTGTTTTAAAACCTGGTAGTCAACCCTAGCTAACCTACTCCGAGTAACTTTCACTGTACACTTACTGAAAGAAATTGCAAAATTATGATCTGGGCTGCCTGCTTAAGAATGTTTTGAGTGGTCTGGCCAAGTCCATAACACCACATCTCTGGGTCTAAATTTGTTCTTTCAGAGGAGTGCACAGCTGAAAATAAAATTAGACAGGATACTGCTTCAGACATATGGATCAAATATCACTGAATGCATTGGTACTGAAAAAAACAACCACCTGCCAGATGTGCCGTATTTACCTCTTCCCTTGCAAATATATTGACTGGGACTGGGACTGGGACTGCCCCAACCCCCTTCCCCAATGGCTCCATGCTGTCACTTTGCTGCTCTTTGGCTCACCCACAATTGCTTCCACAAAGAGCAAATAGGCTTTGCAACAGAAACAGAAATTGCTGGTGAAACAATGCTGGCAGCATCTGTGGGATGAAAGCAGAGTTAATGTTTTGAGTCCAGTGACTCTTCATTAGAAATAGCAGGAACGATGAGACAAAACAACAAGATCCATTCAGTTCCTCTTCTTCCAAGTAGTCTGAGAAACACTGGAGTTGGGGCAGGGGGCCATTCAGGCCTTTGGAATGTGTTCTACCATTCAAGTGAATCATGGCTGATCTGGTTATGGTTTCATCTTTACTTTCTTGCTACCTATAGCTGCACAATACAACAATGAAGAAAGGTCATTGAACTGACAGGTTAACTCTGCTTCTCTCAACTGAGTCTGTCTGACCTGAATATTTCCAGCATTGTTTGCTTTTTATTTCAGATTTCCAACATTTGTACAATAACAAATGAGTTAATTTTTAATTAAAGGAATTATATGGATACAAATTATTCATATTTAGGAGGAAGTTCTTTACCTAAAGAATGATGATCATCCGGAACTCACTTCTACGAGGTGCTTGATGGGGAACCTAGAGAAATTCATTTGGGAGAAGGAAATGAAAGAACAAAAGACCATGCTGACAGGGTTTATTGAAGGTCTGATGAAGAGTCATCTAGACTCAAAACATTAGTTTGCTCTCTCTCCGTGGATGCTGTCTGACGCACTGTGATCTCCAGCATTTGTTGTCTTCAGTAAACAGGAAAATGTCAACACAGATGATTTGGATTAAATAACCTGCTCCTGTGCTTTAAAGTTTCCAGAATTGTTGGACTTACTTCATTAATAGCTTCATTAGACACGTGAACATCGAAACCAGTTCAGAGATCAAACCTGGTATCCTTCTGGATTAAATTACTCTGAACAATAGGGGGAATCAAAGCATTATCACTTAGTGTAATATTGATCATCTACACCTTGCACAATGAGCTGTAACCCATAATTCGGAGACTGAAGCTATATTCTCTACATTCAAAAGACTCTTACATTCAAACCTATCGAGTGAAACATCACTCAGCCAAGGTCTGACGTTGCTAAGCTTATCGTAAAGAAGAATCAAGCCCAAGTCCTGGTTGAAACTCTAACTGTAATCAGTAGAGGGGCTTAAAACCACAATAAGGATCCTGTTCCTTGTGGGTGTGAACTGTGACTGACGTTAAGCAAAGTCGTGGCTTGTATTTCCAGATTTAAATTGGGACATGTTAACCATTGAAATTCTCTCTACAATTTCCCCTTGTGAAGCATACCCTGATCCATACATACCTGGCTCCACTCTTGATCATAACTGGGGGAAAGGAGGGGAGGGAACGTAAGGAGAGTGATTAAAGGAAAGCAAGGAGGGGTGAAGGGGAGAGAAACAAATTAGAAATGAAGGTGGGGAAAAGGGTGAAAGGTAATCAACCACATATAGAAAATACAGAAGTCTGAACATTTGGTTCATCATCTTTCTGCTGGCTCTTTGTAAAGATATCTAATTAACCCCCCCCTCTGTTTCTTTCCACTAGCATGCATTATTCCACACCACCAGCGCCCCAAAACCCCCACTTTTTAGACGTGTCTAATTTCCTTTTGACAATTATTATTGATACTGTTTCTACTACATGTATGACAGGGCCAATTTAGGATGTCTCATCATGGGATTAAATAATCTGTCAGAAACAGTCTCCTGGAGTTTGTGATTAAGTCCACATCGTGGATCAATGGCTTCATGGGAAAAATGGCGTCATGAAAGCAGCAATCACAGAATCCCCAATTTAAGAATTTCCGTGTCTTTTGACAGTTAGCTTTCTGCTTCTTCACAGATAATTGAGACAATAGTATCTGTATAGGGTTTGTTATTTTTTTCCATAAATGATGGACAAACTAAACAGAACAGCTGGGAAGTCAGTGATAACTAAATTTACATAACAGTTAAACAAGGAGAACAGGAGGATATCAATTTATGAACAATCAATATGCTTTGATGCCGAATCATGTGGGTCAATGTGCCGAAGAGTGGCGGATGGAGCTTAAGTTAGATAAATGTGAGGTGCTGTAGTTTGGAAAGGCATATCAGGGCAGAACTTATCCATAGAACATAGAAGAATACAGTGCAATACAGGCCCTTCGGCCCTTGATGTTGCGCCGATCCAAGCCCACCTAACCTACACTAGCCCACTATCCTCCATATGCCTATCCAATGCCCGCTTAAATGCCCATAATGAGGGAGAGTCCACCACTGCTACTGCAGGGCATTCCATGAACTCACGACACGCTGAGTAAAGAACCTACCCCTAACATCTGCCCTATACCTACCCCCCCTTAATTTAAAGCTATGCCCCCTTGTAATAGCTGACTCCATACGTGGAAAAAAATTCTCACTGTCGACCC